>NC_092371.1:114425481-114573204 GCF_030028105.1 Mobula birostris | reverse complement strand
CTCAGGTGGCAAAGGCAGAGCCGAAGCTGAGAATGGGCGCTGTACGCAAGCGCAGGACACAGCGCAAGCAAGCTTGGGTGCCCTTGCGTCTGGCTGCCTGACTGGCTGAGAGTGAGCGCCGGCAGCAGCTCGCTGCCGAAGCGCGGCTGTCAGGGCCAGGTGATGAAGCATGCTGCCAAGCGCAGCCGGCAGCCCAGCAAAAGCAGATTCTTGTGCCTTGACAGCAGAGTGCTTGCGTTTGCAGGCTGACTGGCAAACGGAGAGCGCAGAGTGTATGAGTGAGAGGGAGAGAGAAAAAATGAAAAAGACAGCACCTCCTGCTGGGGCAGTTGGGCAGAGGAGCAAAAGCCTACGGCACCTGGTATTCCCAGGCGGTCTCCCATCCAAGTACTAACCAGGCCTGAGCCTGCTTAGCTTCCGAGATCAGACGAGATCGGGCGTTTTCAGGCTAGTATGGCCGTAGGCACCAGTGCACCGCTCCTCTCCGCACTTAAGCGGCATGCAGCCACTCTCAGCTTGCTCCCACGCTGCTCCTCCTTTCTTACACTCCTCTGCCTTCGCCCCTTCACTCACACCCTACACTCTCCCCTCCCACTTTCACCTCTCCTCTCTCACCCGTCCTCCTCACCATTCACTGGCCACTCCGCTGCTTGCTGCTCACATCACTAGCCACCCCACAATCAGTGCTCCTACCGCACCCCCCCCCCACCCCCAACAGACACAGACCTCTCGCTGCCCAGGTCGCCACTGCGCTGGTCCTGACGGCCGCCGCATCTCTGCTTCCCCTTTCTTCGCGTTTACTCTACCTTCTGCCTACCAGTGAAGAGATCGCACCCGCTCCAGCCTAGCTATTTAAGACCACCTCAGCTTCGGCAAGCCCGCCGGCCGATGGGATCACAGCTCCTTTTCTCCCCTTACTTCGGAAGGGAACTCAGAAACTTGTCAGACCGCCGGCACTAGATGCTGCGGTGAGAAACCGATCTGACAAATTTAATCGAGGAGGCGAACAGGAATGGTCATGAGCGAGAGGCGCTGGACGCTGCCGACCGGCAGTCGAGCCAGGCCTTTGCAAAAGTCCCACCTATTCAAGGAGGTTCCGTCGCTTGATGAGGCATTCAGCGCCAGGTCCTAAACTGGATTTCACATCGCCTTGGCGGCACAAGACAGGCATTGGCAGTTTCGCGGCTCTGCGTCTGCACGAGATTCGATCTGATTGAAATCTATCAAATATTGAAAGGCCGAGATAGGATGGATGTGCTGAGGATGTTTCCTACGGCAGTCATGTGCAGCAGCTGAGGCCACAGCCTCAGTCAGACGTCTCTTTGGAACAAAGTTGAGGAGAAGTTCGTTAAGGGAGGCTGGTGGATATGTGAAATTGTTTGCCACGGACGCCTAGCGATACAATGTCGGTGGGTACGTTTCAGGCGAACGTTGATGGGTTCTTGATCAGCAACGGCTTCAAATAGAGAGGGTGGGATAATTAACCGTCTCAAGGTGGGTGCAAAAGTGCCTCATTCATTCAGTCCCATGTCTCATGCTCCTGCAGGGCGGAGAGAATAACAGCTGCGCACGGACTAGATGGGCCGAAGGGCCTGCTCACACTGTCAGCGCAACTGCCTGCCGGCCAGCACAGCCACCCCTGCCAGAGAAGTGCAACTGCGCCAAAAGTGGCTGGACCAAAGGATAGTGGACGACGGAAGCAGCTTCTACAGAGTCATGCACAGACCCCGGGCCGGCTAAAGGGAATGCGTGGACAGTATGGGGATCGAACCCACGACCTTGGCGTTATTAGCACCACGCTCTGACCAACTGAGCTAACCGTCCTCGCCTGGGTGGGGCGCGGCTACCTATTGCCAGTCCGGCGGCCTGCAGCTGAACCGGCTGGTCCGACTCAGCCTTGACAAGCTCTTGAGAGCAGCTTGTGCCGCACAGGGCCATCCGGCTTAGCCGCGGGAAGCAGCTGCCGTCTTTGGTGATGCCTGCTCAGGTGGCAAAGGCAGAGCCGAAGCTGAGAATGGGCGCTGTACGCAAGCGCAGGACACAGCGCAAGCAAGCTTGGGTGCCCTTGCGTCTGGCTGCCTGACTGGCTGAGAGTGAGCGCCGGCAGCAGCTCGCTGCCGAAGCGCGGCTGTCAGGGCCAGGTGATGAAGCATGCTGCCAAGCGCAGCCGGCAGCCCAGCAAAAGCAGATTCTTGTGCCTTGACAGCAGAGTGCTTGCGTTTGCAGGCTGACTGGCAAACGGAGAGCGCAGAGTGTATGAGTGAGAGGGAGAGAGAAAAAATGAAAAAGACAGCACCTCCTGCTGGGGCAGTTGGGCAGAGGAGCAAAAGCCTACGGCACCTGGTATTCCCAGGCGGTCTCCCATCCAAGTACTAACCAGGCCTGAGCCTGCTTAGCTTCCGAGATCAGACGAGATCGGGCGTTTTCAGGCTAGTATGGCCGTAGGCACCAGTGCACCGCTCCTCTCCGCACTTAAGCGGCATGCAGCCACTCTCAGCTTGCTCCCACGCTGCTCCTCCTTTCTTACACTCCTCTGCCTTCGCCCCTTCACTCACACCCTACACTCTCCCCTCCCACTTTCACCTCTCCTCTCTCACCCGTCCTCCTCACCATTCACTGGCCACTCCGCTGCTTCCTGCTCACATCACTAGCCACCCCACAATCAGTGCTCCTACCGCACCCCCCCCCCACCCCCAACAGACACAGACCTCTCGCTGCCCAGGTCGCCACTGCGCTGGTCCTGACGGCCGCCGCATCTCTGCTTCCCCTTTCTTCGCGTTTACTCTACCTTCTGCCTACCAGTGAAGAGATCGCACCCGCTCCAGCCTAGCTATTTAAGACCACCTCAGCTTCGGCAAGCCCGCCGGCCGATGGGATCACAGCTCCTTTTCTCCCCTTACTTCGGAAGGGAACTCAGAAACTTGTCAGACCGCCGGCACTAGATGCTGCGGTGAGAAACCGATCTGACAAATTTAATCGAGGAGGCGAACAGGAATGGTCATGAGCGAGAGGCGCTGGACGCTGCCGACCGGCAGTCGAGCCAGGCCTTTGCAAAAGTCCCACCTATTCAAGGAGGTTCCGTCGCTTGATGAGGCATTCAGCGCCAGGTCCTAAACTGGATTTCACATCGCCTTGGCGGCACAAGACAGGCATTGGCAGTTTCGCGGCTCTGCGTCTGCACGAGATTCGATCTGATTGAAATCTATCAAATATTGAAAGGCCGAGATAGGATGGATGTGCTGAGGATGTTTCCTACGGCAGTCATGTGCAGCAGCTGAGGCCACAGCCTCAGTCAGACGTCTCTTTGGAACAAAGTTGAGGAGAAGTTCGTTAAGGGAGGCTGGTGGATATGTGAAATTGTTTGCCACGGACGCCTAGCGATACAATGTCGGTGGGTACGTTTCAGGCGAACGTTGATGGGTTCTTGATCAGCAACGGCTTCAAATAGAGAGGGTGGGATAATTAACCGTCTCAAGGTGGGTGCAAAAGTGCCTCATTCATTCAGTCCCATGTCTCATGCTCCTGCAGGGCGGAGAGAATAACAGCTGCGCACGGACTAGATGGGCCGAAGGGCCTGCTCACACTGTCAGCGCAACTGCCTGCCGGCCAGCACAGCCACCCCTGCCAGAGAAGTGCAACTGCGCCAAAAGTGGCTGGACCAAAGGATAGTGGACGACGGAAGCAGCTTCTACAGAGTCATGCACAGACCCCGGGCCGGCTAAAGGGAATGCGTGGACAGTACGGGGATCGAACCCACGACCTTGGCGTTATTAGCACCACGCTCTGACCAACTGAGCTAACCGTCCTCGCCTGGGTGGGGCGCGGCTACCTATTGCCAGTCCGGCGGCCTGCAGATGAACCGGCTGGTCCGACTCAGCCATGACAAGCTCTTGAGAGCAGCTTGTGCCGCACAGGGCCATCCGGCTTAGCCGCGGGAAGCAGCTGCCGTCTTTGGTGATGCCTGCTCAGGTGGCAAAGGCAGAGCCGAAGCTGAGAATGGGCGCTGTACGCAAGCGCAGGACACAGCGCAAGCAAGCTTGGGTGCCCTTGCGTCTGGCTGCCTGACTGGCTGAGAGTGAGCGCCGGCAGCAGCTCGCTGCCGAAGCGCGGCTGTCAGGGCCAGGTGATGAAGCATGCTGCCAAGCGCAGCCGGCAGCCCAGCAAAAGCAGATTCTTGTGCCTTGACAGCAGAGTGCTTGCGTTTGCAGGCTGACTGGCAAACGGAGAGCGCAGAGTGTATGAGTGAGAGGGAGAGAGAAAAAATGAAAAAGACAGCACCTCCTGCTGGGGCAGTTGGGCAGAGGAGCAAAAGCCTACGGCACCTGGTATTCCCAGGCGGTCTCCCATCCAAGTACTAACCAGGCCTGAGCCTGCTTAGCTTCCGAGATCAGACGAGATCGGGCGTTTTCAGGCTAGTATGGCCGTAGGCACCAGTGCACCGCTCCTCTCCGCACTTAAGCGGCATGCAGCCACTCTCAGCTTGCTCCCACGCTGCTCCTCCTTTCTTACACTCCTCTGCCTTCGCCCCTTCACTCACACCCTACACTCTCCCCTCCCACTTTCACCTCTCCTCTCTCACCCGTCCTCCTCACCATTCACTGGCCACTCCGCTGCTTCCTGCTCACATCACTAGCCACCCCACAATCAGTGCTCCTACCGCACCCCCCCCCCCACCCCCAACAGACACAGACCTCTCGCTGCCCAGGTCGCCACTGCGCTGGTCCTGACGGCCGCCGCATCTCTGCTTCCCCTTTCTTCGCGTTTACTCTACCTTCTGCCTACCAGTGAAGAGATCGCACCCGCTCCAGCCTAGCTATTTAAGACCACCTCAGCTTCGGCAAGCCCGCCGGCCGATGGGATCACAGCTCCTTTTCTCCCCTTACTTCGGAAGGGAACTCAGAAACTTGTCAGACCGCCGGCACTAGATGCTGCGGTGAGAAACCGATCTGACAAATTTAATCGAGGAGGCGAACAGGAATGGTCATGAGCGAGAGGCGCTGGACGCTGCCGACCGGCAGTCGAGCCAGGCCTTTGCAAAAGTCCCACCTATTCAAGGAGGTTCCGTCGCTTGATGAGGCATTCAGCGCCAGGTCCTAAACTGGATTTCACATCGCCTTGGCGGCACAAGACAGGCATTGGCAGTTTCGCGGCTCTGCGTCTGCACGAGATTCGATCTGATTGAAATCTATCAAATATTGAAAGGCCGAGATAGGATGGATGTGCTGAGGATGTTTCCTACGGCAGTCATGTGCAGCAGCTGAGGCCACAGCCTCAGTCAGACGTCTCTTTGGAACAAAGTTGAGGAGAAGTTCGTTAAGGGAGGCTGGTGGATATGTGAAATTGTTTGCCACGGACGCCTAGCGATACAATGTCGGTGGGTACGTTTCAGGCGAACGTTGATGGGTTCTTGATCAGCAACGGCTTCAAATAGAGAGGGTGGGATAATTAACCGTCTCAAGGTGGGTGCAAAAGTGCCTCATTCATTCAGTCCCATGTCTCATGCTCCTGCAGGGCGGAGAGAATAACAGCTGCGCACGGACTAGATGGGCCGAAGGGCCTGCTCACACTGTCAGCGCAACTGCCTGCCGGCCAGCACAGCCACCCCTGCCAGAGAAGTGCAACTGCGCCAAAAGTGGCTGGACCAAAGGATAGTGGACGACGGAAGCAGCTTCTACAGAGTCATGCACAGACCCCGGGCCGGCTAAAGGGAATGCGTGGACAGTATGGGGATCGAACCCACGACCTTGGCGTTATTAGCACCACGCTCTGACCAACTGAGCTAACCGTCCTCGCCTGGGTGGGGCGCGGCTACCTATTGCCAGTCCGGCGGCCTGCAGATGAACCGGCTGGTCCGACTCAGCCATGACAAGCTCTTGAGAGCAGCTTGTGCCGCACAGGGCCATCCGGCTTAGCCGCGGGAAGCAGCTGCCGTCTTTGGTGATGCCTGCTCAGGTGGCAAAGGCAGAGCCGAAGCTGAGAATGGGCGCTGTACGCAAGCGCAGGACACAGCGCAAGCAAGCTTGGGTGCCCTTGCGTCTGGCTGCCTGACTGGCTGAGAGTGAGCGCCGGCAGCAGCTCGCTGCCGAAGCGCGGCTGTCAGGGCCAGGTGATGAAGCATGCTGCCAAGCGCAGCCGGCAGCCCAGCAAAAGCAGATTCTTGTGCCTTGACAGCAGAGTGCTTGCGTTTGCAGGCTGACTGGCAAACGGAGAGCGCAGAGTGTATGAGTGAGAGGGAGAGAGAAAAAATGAAAAAGACAGCACCTCCTGCTGGGGCAGTTGGGCAGAGGAGCAAAAGCCTACGGCACCTGGTATTCCCAGGCGGTCTCCCATCCAAGTACTAACCAGGCCTGAGCCTGCTTAGCTTCCGAGATCAGACGAGATCGGGCGTTTTCAGGCTAGTATGGCCGTAGGCACCAGTGCACCGCTCCTCTCCGCACTTAAGCGGCATGCAGCCACTCTCAGCTTGCTCCCACGCTGCTCCTCCTTTCTTACACTCCTCTGCCTTCGCCCCTTCACTCACACCCTACACTCTCCCCTCCCACTTTCACCTCTCCTCTCTCACCCGTCCTCCTCACCATTCACTGGCCACTCCGCTGCTTCCTGCTCACATCACTAGCCACCCCACAATCAGTGCTCCTACCGCACCCCCCCCCCCCACCCCCAACAGACACAGACCTCTCGCTGCCCAGGTCGCCACTGCGCTGGTCCTGACGGCCGCCGCATCTCTGCTTCCCCTTTCTTCGCGTTTACTCTACCTTCTGCCTACCAGTGAAGAGATCGCACCCGCTCCAGCCTAGCTATTTAAGACCACCTCAGCTTCGGCAAGCCCGCCGGCCGATGGGATCACAGCTCCTTTTCTCCCCTTACTTCGGAAGGGAACTCAGAAACTTGTCAGACCGCCGGCACTAGATGCTGCGGTGAGAAACCGATCTGACAAATTTAATCGAGGAGGCGAACAGGAATGGTCATGAGCGAGAGGCGCTGGACGCTGCCGACCGGCAGTCGAGCCAGGCCTTTGCAAAAGTCCCACCTATTCAAGGAGGTTCCGTCGCTTGATGAGGCATTCAGCGCCAGGTCCTAAACTGGATTTCACATCGCCTTGGCGGCACAAGACAGGCATTGGCAGTTTCGCGGCTCTGCGTCTGCACGAGATTCGATCTGATTGAAATCTATCAAATATTGAAAGGCCGAGATAGGATGGATGTGCTGAGGATGTTTCCTACGGCAGTCATGTGCAGCAGCTGAGGCCACAGCCTCAGTCAGACGTCTCTTTGGAACAAAGTTGAGGAGAAGTTCGTTAAGGGAGGCTGGTGGATATGTGAAATTGTTTGCCACGGACGCCTAGCGATACAATGTCGGTGGGTACGTTTCAGGCGAACGTTGATGGGTTCTTGATCAGCAACGGCTTCAAATAGAGAGGGTGGGATAATTAACCGTCTCAAGGTGGGTGCAAAAGTGCCTCATTCATTCAGTCCCATGTCTCATGCTCCTGCAGGGCGGAGAGAATAACAGCTGCGCACGGACTAGATGGGCCGAAGGGCCTGCTCACACTGTCAGCGCAACTGCCTGCCGGCCAGCACAGCCACCCCTGCCAGAGAAGTGCAACTGCGCCAAAAGTGGCTGGACCAAAGGATAGTGGACGACGGAAGCAGCTTCTACAGAGTCATGCACAGACCCCGGGCCGGCTAAAGGGAATGCGTGGACAGTACGGGGATCGAACCCACGACCTTGGCGTTATTAGCACCACGCTCTGACCAACTGAGCTAACCGTCCTCGCCTGGGTGGGGCGCGGCTACCTATTGCCAGTCCGGCGGCCTGCAGATGAACCGGCTGGTCCGACTCAGCCATGACAAGCTCTTGAGAGCAGCTTGTGCCGCACAGGGCCATCCGGCTTAGCCGCGGGAAGCAGCTGCCGTCTTTGGTGATGCCTGCTCAGGTGGCAAAGGCAGAGCCGAAGCTGAGAATGGGCGCTGTACGCAAGCGCAGGACACAGCGCAAGCAAGCTTGGGTGCCCTTGCGTCTGGCTGCCTGACTGGCTGAGAGTGAGCGCCGGCAGCAGCTCGCTGCCGAAGCGCGGCTGTCAGGGCCAGGTGATGAAGCATGCTGCCAAGCGCAGCCGGCAGCCCAGCAAAAGCAGATTCTTGTGCCTTGACAGCAGAGTGCTTGCGTTTGCAGGCTGACTGGCAAACGGAGAGCGCAGAGTGTATGAGTGAGAGGGAGAGAGAAAAAATGAAAAAGACAGCACCTCCTGCTGGGGCAGTTGGGCAGAGGAGCAAAAGCCTACGGCACCTGGTATTCCCAGGCGGTCTCCCATCCAAGTACTAACCAGGCCTGAGCCGGCTTAGCTTCCGAGATCAGACGAGATCGGGCGTTTTCAGGCTAGTATGGCCGTAGGCACCAGTGCACCGCTCCTCTCCGCACTTAAGCGGCATGCAGCCACTCTCAGCTTGCTCCCACGCTGCTCCTCCTTTCTTACACTCCTCTGCCTTCGCCCCTTCACTCACACCCTACACTCTCCCCTCCCACTTTCACCTCTCCTCTCTCACCCGTCCTCCTCACCATTCACTGGCCACTCCGCTGCTTCCTGCTCACATCACTAGCCACCCCACAATCAGTGCTCCTACCGCACCCCCCCCCCCACCCCCAACAGACACAGACCTCTCGCTGCCCAGGTCGCCACTGCGCTGGTCCTGACGGCCGCCGCATCTCTGCTTCCCCTTTCTTCGCGTTTACTCTACCTTCTGCCTACCAGTGAAGAGATCGCACCCGCTCCAGCCTAGCTATTTAAGACCACCTCAGCTTCGGCAAGCCCGCCGGCCGATGGGATCACAGCTCCTTTTCTCCCCTTACTTCGGAAGGGAACTCAGAAACTTGTCAGACCGCCGGCACTAGATGCTGCGGTGAGAAACCGATCTGACAAATTTAATCGAGGAGGCGAACAGGAATGGTCATGAGCGAGAGGCGCTGGACGCTGCCGACCGGCAGTCGAGCCAGGCCTTTGCAAAAGTCCCACCTATTCAAGGAGGTTCCGTCGCTTGATGAGGCATTCAGCGCCAGGTCCTAAACTGGATTTCACATCGCCTTGGCGGCACAAGACAGGCATTGGCAGTTTCGCGGCTCTGCGTCTGCACGAGATTCGATCTGATTGAAATCTATCAAATATTGAAAGGCCGAGATAGGATGGATGTGCTGAGGATGTTTCCTACGGCAGTCATGTGCAGCAGCTGAGGCCACAGCCTCAGTCAGACGTCTCTTTGGAACAAAGTTGAGGAGAAGTTCGTTAAGGGAGGCTGGTGGATATGTGAAATTGTTTGCCACGGACGCCTAGCGATACAATGTCGGTGGGTACGTTTCAGGCGAACGTTGATGGGTTCTTGATCAGCAACGGCTTCAAATAGAGAGGGTGGGATAATTAACCGTCTCAAGGTGGGTGCAAAAGTGCCTCATTCATTCAGTCCCATGTCTCATGCTCCTGCAGGGCGGAGAGAATAACAGCTGCGCACGGACTAGATGGGCCGAAGGGCCTGCTCACACTGTCAGCGCAACTGCCTGCCGGCCAGCACGGCCACCCCTGCCAGAGAAGTGCAACTGCGCCAAAAGTGGCTGGACCAAAGGATAGTGGCCGACGGAAGCAGCTTCTACAGAGTCATGCACAGACCCCGGGCCGGCTAAAGGGAATGCGTGGACAGTATGGGGATCGAACCCACGACCTTGGCGTTATTAGCACCACGCTCTGACCAACTGAGCTAACCGTCCTCGCCTGGGTGGGGCGCGGCTACCTATTGCCAGTCCGGCGGCCTGCAGATGAACCGGCTGGTCCGACTCAGCCATGACAAGCTCTTGAGAGCAGCTTGTGCCGCACAGGGCCATCCGGCTTAGCCGCGGGAAGCAGCTGCCGTCTTTGGTGATGCCTGCTCAGGTGGCAAAGGCAGAGCCGAAGCTGAGAATGGGCGCTGTACGCAAGCGCAGGACACAGCGCAAGCAAGCTTGGGTGCCCTTGCGTCTGGCTGCCTGACTGGCTGAGAGTGAGCGCCGGCAGCAGCTCGCTGCCGAAGCGCGGCTGTCAGGGCCAGGTGATGAAGCATGCTGCCAAGCGCAGCCGGCAGCCCAGCAAAAGCAGATTCTTGTGCCTTGACAGCAGAGTGCTTGCGTTTGCAGGCTGACTGGCAAACGGAGAGCGCAGAGTGTATGAGTGAGAGGGAGAGAGAAAAAATGAAAAAGACAGCACCTCCTGCTGGGGCAGTTGGGCAGAGGAGCAAAAGCCTACGGCACCTGGTATTCCCAGGCGGTCTCCCATCCAAGTACTAACCAGGCCTGAGCCTGCTTAGCTTCCGAGATCAGACGAGATCGGGCGTTTTCAGGCTAGTATGGCCGTAGGCACCAGTGCACCGCTCCTCTCCGCACTTAAGCGGCATGCAGCCACTCTCAGCTTGCTCCCACGCTGCTCCTCCTTTCTTACACTCCTCTGCCTTCGCCCCTTCACTCACACCCTACACTCTCCCCTCCCACTTTCACCTCTCCTCTCTCACCCGTCCTCCTCACCATTCACTGGCCACTCCGCTGCTTCCTGCTCACATCACTAGCCACCCCACAATCAGTGCTCCTACCGCACCCCCCCCCCCCACCCCCAACAGACACAGACCTCTCGCTGCCCAGGTCGCCACTGCGCTGGTCCTGACGGCCGCCGCATCTCTGCTTCCCCTTTCTTCGCGTTTACTCTACCTTCTGCCTACCAGTGAAGAGATCGCACCCGCTCCAGCCTAGCTGTTTAAGACCACCTCAGCTTCGGCAAGCCCGCCGGCCGATGGGATCACAGCTCCTTTTCTCCCCTTACTTCGGAAGGGAACTCAGAAACTTGTCAGACCGCCGGCACTAGATGCTGCGGTGAGAAACCGATCTGACAAATTTAATCGAGGAGGCGAACAGGAATGGTCATGAGCGAGAGGCGCTGGACGCTGCCGACCGGCAGTCGAGCCAGGCCTTTGCAAAAGTCCCACCTATTCAAGGAGGTTCCGTCGCTTGATGAGGCATTCAGCGCCAGGTCCTAAACTGGATTTCACATCGCCTTGGCGGCACAAGACAGGCATTGGCAGTTTCGCGGCTCTGCGTCTGCACGAGATTCGATCTGATTGAAATCTATCAAATATTGAAAGGCCGAGATAGGATGGATGTGCTGAGGATGTTTCCTACGGCAGTCATGTGCAGCAGCTGAGGCCACAGCCTCAGTCAGACGTCTCTTTGGAACAAAGTTGAGGAGAAGTTCGTTAAGGGAGGCTGGTGGATATGTGAAATTGTTTGCCACGGACGCCTAGCGATACAATGTCGGTGGGTACGTTTCAGGCGAACGTTGATGGGTTCTTGATCAGCAACGGCTTCAAATAGAGAGGGTGGGATAATTAACCGTCTCAAGGTGGGTGCAAAAGTGCCTCATTCATTCAGTCCCATGTCTCATGCTCCTGCAGGGCGGAGAGAATAACAGCTGCGCACGGACTAGATGGGCCGAAGGGCCTGCTCACACTGTCAGCGCAACTGCCTGCCGGCCAGCACAGCCACCCCTGCCAGAGAAGTGCAACTGCGCCAAAAGTGGCTGGACCAAAGGATAGTGGACGACGGAAGCAGCTTCTACAGAGTCATGCACAGACCCCGGGCCGGCTAAAGGGAATGCGTGGACAGTACGGGGATCGAACCCACGACCTTGGCGTTATTAGCACCACGCTCTGACCAACTGAGCTAACCGTCCTCGCCTGGGTGGGGCGCGGCTACCTATTGCCAGTCCGGCGGCCTGCAGATGAACCGGCTGGTCCGACTCAGCCATGACAAGCTCTTGAGAGCAGCTTGTGCCGCACAGGGCCATCCGGCTTAGCCGCGGGAAGCAGCTGCCGTCTTTGGTGATGCCTGCTCAGGTGGCAAAGGCAGAGCCGAAGCTGAGAATGGGCGCTGTACGCAAGCGCAGGACACAGCGCAAGCAAGCTTGGGTGCCCTTGCGTCTGGCTGCCTGACTGGCTGAGAGTGAGCGCCGGCAGCAGCTCGCTGCCGAAGCGCGGCTGTCAGGGCCAGGTGATGAAGCATGCTGCCAAGCGCAGCCGGCAGCCCAGCAAAAGCAGATTCTTGTGCCTTGACAGCAGAGTGCTTGCGTTTGCAGGCTGACTGGCAAACGGAGAGCGCAGAGTGTATGAGTGAGAGGGAGAGAGAAAAAATGAAAAAGACAGCACCTCCTGCTGGGGCAGTTGGGCAGAGGAGCAAAAGCCTACGGCACCTGGTATTCCCAGGCGGTCTCCCATCCAAGTACTAACCAGGCCTGAGCCGGCTTAGCTTCCGAGATCAGACGAGATCGGGCGTTTTCAGGCTAGTATGGCTGTAGGCACCAGTGCACCGCTCCTCTCCGCACTTAAGCGGCATGCAGCCACTCTCAGCTTGCTCCCACGCTGCTCCTCCTTTCTTACACTCCTCTGCCTTCGCCCCTTCACTCACACCCTACACTCTCCCCTCCCACTTTCACCTCTCCTCTCTCACCCGTCCTCCTCACCATTCACTGGCCACTCCGCTGCTTCCTGCTCACATCACTAGCCACCCCACAATCAGTGCTCCTACCGCACCCCCCCCCCCCCACCCCCAACAGACACAGACCTCTCGCTGCCCAGGTCGCCACTGCGCTGGTCCTGACGGCCGCCGCATCTCTGCTTCCCCTTTCTTCGCGTTTACTCTACCTTCTGCCTACCAGTGAAGAGATCGCACCCGCTCCAGCCTAGCTATTTAAGACCACCTCAGCTTCGGCAAGCCCGCCGGCCGATGGGATCACAGCTCCTTTTCTCCCCTTACTTCGGAAGGGAACTCAGAAACTTGTCAGACCGCCGGCACTAGATGCTGCGGTGAGAAACCGATCTGACAAATTTAATCGAGGAGGCGAACAGGAATGGTCATGAGCGAGAGGCGCTGGACGCTGCCGACCGGCAGTCGAGCCAGGCCTTTGCAAAAGTCCCACCTATTCAAGGAGGTTCCGTCGCTTGATGAGGCATTCAGCGCCAGGTCCTAAACTGGATTTCACATCGCCTTGGCGGCACAAGACAGGCATTGGCAGTTTCGCGGCTCTGCGTCTGCACGAGATTCGATCTGATTGAAATCTATCAAATATTGAAAGGCCGAGATAGGATGGATGTGCTGAGGATGTTTCCTACGGCAGTCATGTGCAGCAGCTGAGGCCACAGCCTCAGTCAGACGTCTCTTTGGAACAAAGTTGAGGAGAAGTTCGTTAAGGGAGGCTGGTGGATATGTGAAATTGTTTGCCACGGACGCCTAGCGATACAATGTCGGTGGGTACGTTTCAGGCGAACGTTGATGGGTTCTTGATCAGCAACGGCTTCAAATAGAGAGGGTGGGATAATTAACCGTCTCAAGGTGGGTGCAAAAGTGCCTCATTCATTCAGT
The DNA here is from genome assembly GCF_030028105.1 of Mobula birostris. Taxonomy (NCBI): domain Eukaryota; kingdom Metazoa; phylum Chordata; class Chondrichthyes; order Myliobatiformes; family Myliobatidae; genus Mobula; species Mobula birostris. The sequence goes on along the minus strand of NC_092371.1, from coordinate 114,559,779 downwards.
CCCATGTCTCATGCTCCTGCAGGGCGGAGAGAATAACAGCTGCGCACGGACTAGATGGGCCGAAGGGCCTGCTCACACTGTCAGCGCAACTGCCTGCCGGCCAGCACAGCCACCCCTGCCAGAGAAGTGCAACTGCGCCAAAAGTGGCTGGACCAAAGGATAGTGGACGACGGAAGCAGCTTCTACAGAGTCATGCACAGACCCCGGGCCGGCTAAAGGGAATGCGTGGACAGTATGGGGATCGAACCCACGACCTTGGCGTTATTAGCACCACGCTCTGACCAACTGAGCTAACCGTCCTCGCCTGGGTGGGGCGCGGCTACCTATTGCCAGTCCGGCGGCCTGCAGATGAACCGGCTGGTCCGACTCAGCCATGACAAGCTCTTGAGAGCAGCTTGTGCCGCACAGGGCCATCCGGCTTAGCCGCGGGAAGCAGCTGCCGTCTTTGGTGATGCCTGCTCAGGTGGCAAAGGCAGAGCCGAAGCTGAGAATGGGCGCTGTACGCAAGCGCAGGACACAGCGCAAGCAAGCTTGGGTGCCCTTGCGTCTGGCTGCCTGACTGGCTGAGAGTGAGCGCCGGCAGCAGCTCGCTGCCGAAGCGCGGCTGTCAGGGCCAGGTGATGAAGCATGCTGCCAAGCGCAGCCGGCAGCCCAGCAAAAGCAGATTCTTGTGCCTTGACAGCAGAGTGCTTGCGTTTGCAGGCTGACTGGCAAACGGAGAGCGCAGAGTGTATGAGTGAGAGGGAGAGAGAAAAAATGAAAAAGACAGCACCTCCTGCTGGGGCAGTTGGGCAGAGGAGCAAAAGCCTACGGCACCTGGTATTCCCAGGCGGTCTCCCATCCAAGTACTAACCAGGCCTGAGCCTGCTTAGCTTCCGAGATCAGACGAGATCGGGCGTTTTCAGGCTAGTATGGCCGTAGGCACCAGTGCACCGCTCCTCTCCGCACTTAAGCGGCATGCAGCCACTCTCAGCTTGCTCCCACGCTGCTCCTCCTTTCTTACACTCCTCTGCCTTCGCCCCTTCACTCACACCCTACACTCTCCCCTCCCACTTTCACCTCTCCTCTCTCACCCGTCCTCCTCACCATTCACTGGCCACTCCGCTGCTTGCTGCTCACATCACTAGCCACCCCACAATCAGTGCTCCTACCGCACCCACCCCCCCCCCACCCCCAACAGACACAGACCTCTCGCTGCCCAGGTCGCCACTGCGCTGGTCCTGACGGCCGCCGCATCTCTGCTTCCCCTTTCTTCGCGTTTACTCTACCTTCTGCCTACCAGTGAAGAGATCGCACCCGCTCCAGCCTAGCTATTTAAGACCACCTCAGCTTCGGCAAGCCCGCCGGCCGATGGGATCACAGCTCCTTTTCTCCCCTTACTTCGGAAGGGAACTCAGAAACTTGTCAGACCGCCGGCACTAGATGCTGCGGTGAGAAACCGATCTGACAAATTTAATCGAGGAGGCGAACAGGAATGGTCATGAGCGAGAGGCGCTGGACGCTGCCGACCGGCAGTCGAGCCAGGCCTTTGCAAAAGTCCCACCTATTCAAGGAGGTTCCGTCGCTTGATGAGGCATTCAGCGCCAGGTCCTAAACTGGATTTCACATCGCCTTGGCGGCACAAGACAGGCATTGGCAGTTTCGCGGCTCTGCGTCTGCACGAGATTCGATCTGATTGAAATCTATCAAATATTGAAAGGCCGAGATAGGATGGATGTGCTGAGGATGTTTCCTACGGCAGTCATGTGCAGCAGCTGAGGCCACAGCCTCAGTCAGACGTCTCTTTGGAACAAAGTTGAGGAGAAGTTCGTTAAGGGAGGCTGGTGGATATGTGAAATTGTTTGCCTCGGACGCCTAGCGATACAATGTCGGTGGGTACGTTTCAGGCGAACGTTGATGGGTTCTTGATCAGCAACGGCTTCAAATAGAGAGGGTGGGATAATTAACCGTCTCAAGGTGGGTGCAAAAGTGCCTCATTCATTCAGTCCCATGTCTCATGCTCCTGCAGGGCGGAGAGAATAACAGCTGCGCACGGACTAGATGGGCCGAAGGGCCTGCTCACACTGTCAGCGCAACTGCCTGCCGGCCAGCACAGCCACCCCTGCCAGAGAAGTGCAACTGCGCCAAAAGTGGCTGGACCAAAGGATAGTGGACGACGGAAGCAGCTTCTACAGAGTCATGCACAGACCCCGGGCCGGCTAAAGGGAATGCGTGGACAGTATGGGGATCGAACCCACGACCTTGGCGTTATTAGCACCACGCTCTGACCAACTGAGCTAACCGTCCTCGCCTGGGTGGGGCGCGGCTACCTATTGCCAGTCCGGCGGCCTGCAGATGAACCGGCTGGTCCGACTCAGCCATGACAAGCTCTTGAGAGCAGCTTGTGCCGCACAGGGCCATCCGGCTTAGCCGCGGGAAGCAGCTGCCGTCTTTGGTGATGCCTGCTCAGGTGGCAAAGGCAGAGCCGAAGCTGAGAATGGGCGCTGTACGCAAGCGCAGGACACAGCGCAAGCAAGCTTGGGTGCCCTTGCGTCTGGCTGCCTGACTGGCTGAGAGTGAGCGCCGGCAGCAGCTCGCTGCCGAAGCGCGGCTGTCAGGGCCAGGTGATGAAGCATGCTGCCAAGCGCAGCCGGCAGCCCAGCAAAAGCAGATTCTTGTGCCTTGACAGCAGAGTGCTTGCGTTTGCAGGCTGACTGGCAAACGGAGAGCGCAGAGTGTATGAGTGAGAGGGAGAGAGAAAAAATGAAAAAGACAGCACCTCCTGCTGGGGCAGTTGGGCAGAGGAGCAAAAGCCTACGGCACCTGGTATTCCCAGGCGGTCTCCCATCCAAGTACTAACCAGGCCTGAGCCTGCTTAGCTTCCGAGATCAGACGAGATCGGGCGTTTTCAGGCTAGTATGGCCGTAGGCACCAGTGCACCGCTCCTCTCCGCACTTAAGCGGCATGCAGCCACTCTCAGCTTGCTCCCACGCTGCTCCTCCTTTCTTACACTCCTCTGCCTTCGCCCCTTCACTCACACCCTACACTCTCCCCTCCCACTTTCACCTCTCCTCTCTCACCCGTCCTCCTCACCATTCACTGGCCACTCCGCTGCTTCCTGCTCACATCACTAGCCACCCCACAATCAGTGCTCCTACCGCACCCCCCCCCCCACCCCCAACAGACACAGACCTCTCGCTGCCCAGGTCGCCACTGCGCTGGTCCTGACGGCCGCCGCATCTCTGCTTCCCCTTTCTTCGCGTTTACTCTACCTTCTGCCTACCAGTGAAGAGATCGCACCCGCTCCAGCCTAGCTATTTAAGACCACCTCAGCTTCGGCAAGCCCGCCGGCCGATGGGATCACAGCTCCTTTTCTCCCCTTACTTCGGAAGGGAACTCAGAAACTTGTCAGACCGCCGGCACTAGATGCTGCGGTGAGAAACCGATCTGACAAATTTAATCGAGGAGGCGAACAGGAATGGTCATGAGCGAGAGGCGCTGGACGCTGCCGACCGGCAGTCGAGCCAGGCCTTTGCAAAAGTCCCACCTATTCAAGGAGGTTCCGTCGCTTGATGAGGCATTCAGCGCCAGGTCCTAAACTGGATTTCACATCGCCTTGGCGGCACAAGACAGGCATTGGCAGTTTCGCGGCTCTGCGTCTGCACGAGATTCGATCTGATTGAAATCTATCAAATATTGAAAGGCCGAGATAGGATGGATGTGCTGAGGATGTTTCCTACGGCAGTCATGTGCAGCAGCTGAGGCCACAGCCTCAGTCAGACGTCTCTTTGGAACAAAGTTGAGGAGAAGTTCGTTAAGGGAGGCTGGTGGATATGTGAAATTGTTTGCCACGGACGCCTAGCGATACAATGTCGGTGGGTACGTTTCAGGCGAACGTTGATGGGTTCTTGATCAGCAACGGCTTCAAATAGAGAGGGTGGGATAATTAACCGTCTCAAGGTGGGTGCAAAAGTGCCTCATTCATTCAGTCCCATGTCTCATGCTCCTGCAGGGCGGAGAGAATAACAGCTGCGCACGGACCAGATGGGCCGAAGGGCCTGCTCACACTGTCAGCGCAACTGCCTGCCGGCCAGCACAGCCACCCCTGCCAGAGAAGTGCAACTGCGCCAAAAGTGGCTGGACCAAAGGATAGTGGACGACGGAAGCAGCTTCTACAGAGTCATGCACAGACCCCGGGCCGGCTAAAGGGAATGCGTGGACAGTATGGGGATCGAACCCACGACCTTGGCGTTATTAGCACCACGCTCTGACCAACTGAGCTAACCGTCCTCGCCTGGGTGGGGCGCGGCTACCTATTGCCAGTCCGGCGGCCTGCAGATGAACCGGCTGGTCCGACTCAGCCATGACAAGCTCTTGAGAGCAGCTTGTGCCGCACAGGGCCATCCGGCTTAGCCGCGGGAAGCAGCTGCCGTCTTTGGTGATGCCTGCTCAGGTGGCAAAGGCAGAGCCGAAGCTGAGAATGGGCGCTGTACGCAAGCGCAGGACACAGCGCAAGCAAGCTTGGGTGCCCTTGCGTCTGGCTGCCTGACTGGCTGAGAGTGAGCGCCGGCAGCAGCTCGCTGCCGAAGCGCGGCTGTCAGGGCCAGGTGATGAAGCATGCTGCCAAGCGCAGCCGGCAGCCCAGCAAAAGCAGATTCTTGTGCCTTGACAGCAGAGTGCTTGCGTTTGCAGGCTGACTGGCAAACGGAGAGCGCAGAGTGTATGAGTGAGAGGGAGAGAGAAAAAATGAAAAAGACAGCACCTCCTGCTGGGGCAGTTGGGCAGAGGAGCAAAAGCCTACGGCACCTGGTATTCCCAGGCGGTCTCCCATCCAAGTACTAACCAGGCCTGAGCCTGCTTAGCTTCCGAGATCAGACGAGATCGGGCGTTTTCAGGCTAGTATGGCCGTAGGCACCAGTGCACCGCTCCTCTCCGCACTTAAGCGGCATGCAGCCACTCTCAGCTTGCTCCCACGCTGCTCCTCCTTTCTTACACTCCTCTGCCTTCGCCCCTTCACTCACACCCTACACTCTCCCCTCCCACTTTCACCTCTCCTCTCTCACCCGTCCTCCTCACCATTCACTGGCCACTCCGCTGCTTCCTGCTCACATCACTAGCCACCCCACAATCAGTGCTCCTACCGCACCCCCCCCCCCCCACCCCCAACAGACACAGACCTCTCGCTGCCCAGGTCGCCACTGCGCTGGTCCTGACGGCCGCCGCATCTCTGCTTCCCCTTTCTTCGCGTTTACTCTACCTTCTGCCTACCAGTGAAGAGATCGCACCCGCTCCAGCCTAGCTATTTAAGACCACCTCAGCTTCGGCAAGCCCGCCGGCCGATGGGATCACAGCTCCTTTTCTCCCCTTACTTCGGAAGGGAACTCAGAAACTTGTCAGACCGCCGGCACTAGATGCTGCGGTGAGAAACCGATCTGACAAATTTAATCGAGGAGGCGAACAGGAATGGTCATGAGCGAGAGGCGCTGGACGCTGCCGACCGGCAGTCGAGCCAGGCCTTTGCAAAAGTCCCACCTATTCAAGGAGGTTCCGTCGCTTGATGAGGCATTCAGCGCCAGGTCCTAAACTGGATTTCACATCGCCTTGGCGGCACAAGACAGGCATTGGCAGTTTCGCGGCTCTGCGTCTGCACGAGATTCGATCTGATTGAAATCTATCAAATATTGAAAGGCCGAGATAGGATGGATGTGCTGAGGATGTTTCCTACGGCAGTCATGTGCAGCAGCTGAGGCCACAGCCTCAGTCAGACGTCTCTTTGGAACAAAGTTGAGGAGTAGTTCGTTAAGGGAGGCTGGTGGATATGTGAAATTGTTTGCCACGGACGCCTAGCGATACAATGTCGGTGGGTACGTTTCAGGCGAACGTTGATGGGTTCTTGATCAGCAACGGCTTCAAATAGAGAGGGTGGGATAATTAACCGTCTCAAGGTGGGTGCAAAAGTGCCTCATTCATTCAGTCCCATGTCTCATGCTCCTGCAGGGCGGAGAGAATAACAGCTGCGCACGGACCAGATGGGCCGAAGGGCCTGCTCACACTGTCAGCGCAACTGCCTGCCGGCCAGCACAGCCACCCCTGCCAGAGAAGTGCAACTGCGCCAAAAGTGGCTGGACCAAAGGATAGTGGACGACGGAAGCAGCTTCTACAGAGTCATGCACAGACCCCGGGCCGGCTAAAGGGAATGCGTGGACAGTATGGGGATCGAACCCACGACCTTGGCGTTATTAGCACCACGCTCTGACCAACTGAGCTAACCGTCCTCGCCTGGGTGGGGCGCGGCTACCTATTGCCAGTCCGGCGGCCTGCAGATGAACCGGCTGGTCCGACTCAGCCATGACAAGCTCTTGAGAGCAGCTTGTGCCGCACAGGGCCATCCGGCTTAGCCGCGGGAAGCAGCTGCCGTCTTTGGTGATGCCTGCTCAGGTGGCAAAGGCAGAGCCGAAGCTGAGAATGGGCGCTGTACGCAAGCGCAGGACACAGCGCAAGCAAGCTTGGGTGCCCTTGCGTCTGGCTGCCTGACTGGCTGAGAGTGAGCGCCGGCAGCAGCTCGCTGCCGAAGCGCGGCTGTCAGGGCCAGGTGATGAAGCATGCTGCCAAGCGCAGCCGGCAGCCCAGCAAAAGCAGATTCTTGTGCCTTGACAGCAGAGTGCTTGCGTTTGCAGGCTGACTGGCAAACGGAGAGCGCAGAGTGTATGAGTGAGAGGGAGAGAGAAAAAATGAAAAAGACAGCACCTCCTGCTGGGGCAGTTGGGCAGAGGAGCAAAAGCCTACGGCACCTGGTATTCCCAGGCGGTCTCCCATCCAAGTACTAACCAGGCCTGAGCCTGCTTAGCTTCCGAGATCAGACGAGATCGGGCGTTTTCAGGCTAGTATGGCCGTAGGCACCAGTGCACCGCTCCTCTCCGCACTTAAGCGGCATGCAGCCACTCTCAGCTTGCTCCCACGCTGCTCCTCCTTTCTTACACTCCTCTGCCTTCGCCCCTTCACTCACACCCTACACTCTCCCCTCCCACTTTCACCTCTCCTCTCTCACCCGTCCTCCTCACCATTCACTGGCCACTCCGCTGCTTCCTGCTCACATCACTAGCCACCCCACAATCAGTGCTCCTACCGCACCCACCCCCCCCACCCCCAACAGACACAGACCTCTCGCTGCCCAGGTCGCCACTGCGCTGGTCCTGACGGCCGCCGCATCTCTGCTTCCCCTTTCTTCGCGTTTACTCTACCTTCTGCCTACCAGTGAAGAGATCGCACCCGCTCCAGCCTAGCTATTTAAGACCACCTCAGCTTCGGCAAGCCCGCCGGCCGATGGGATCACAGCTCCTTTTCTCCCCTTACTTCGGAAGGGAACTCAGAAACTTGTCAGACCGCCGGCACTAGATGCTGCGGTGAGAAACCGATCTGACAAATTTAATCGAGGAGGCGAACAGGAATGGTCATGAGCGAGAGGCGCTGGACGCTGCCGACCGGCAGTCGAGCCAGGCCTTTGCAAAAGTCCCACCTATTCAAGGAGGTTCCGTCGCTTGATGAGGCATTCAGCGCCAGGTCCTAAACTGGATTTCACATCGCCTTGGCGGCACAAGACAGGCATTGGCAGTTTCGCGGCTCTGCGTCTGCACGAGATTCGATCTGATTGAAATCTATCAAATATTGAAAGGCCGAGATAGGATGGATGTGCTGAGGATGTTTCCTACGGCAGTCATGTGCAGCAGCTGAGGCCACAGCCTCAGTCAGACGTCTCTTTGGAACAAAGTTGAGGAGAAGTTCGTTAAGGGAGGCTGGTGGATATGTGAAATTGTTTGCCACGGACGCCTAGCGATACAATGTCGGTGGGTACGTTTCAGGCGAACGTTGATGGGTTCTTGATCAGCAACGGCTTCAAATAGAGAGGGTGGGATAATTAACCGTCTCAAGGTGGGTGCAAAAGTGCCTCATTCATTCAGTCCCATGTCTCATGCTCCTGCAGGGCGGAGAGAATAACAGCTGCGCACGGACCAGATGGGCCGAAGGGCCTGCTCACACTGTCAGCGCAACTGCCTGCCGGCCAGCACAGCCACCCCTGCCAGAGAAGTGCAACTGCGCCAAAAGTGGCTGGACCAAAGGATAGTGGACGACGGAAGCAGCTTCTACAGAGTCATGCACAGACCCCGGGCCGGCTAAAGGGAATGCGTGGACAGTATGGGGATCGAACCCACGACCTTGGCGTTATTAGCACCACGCTCTGACCAACTGAGCTAACCGTCCTCGCCTGGGTGGGGCGCGGCTACCTATTGCCAGTCCGGCGGCCTGCAGATGAACCGGCTGGTCCGACTCAGCCATGACAAGCTCTTGAGAGCAGCTTGTGCCGCACAGGGCCATCCGGCTTAGCCGCGGGAAGCAGCTGCCGTCTTTGGTGATGCCTGCTCAGGTGGCAAAGGCAGAGCCGAAGCTGAGAATGGGCGCTGTACGCAAGCGCAGGACACAGCGCAAGCAAGCTTGGGTGCCCTTGCGTCTGGCTGCCTGACTGGCTGAGAGTGAGCGCCGGCAGCAGCTCGCTGCCGAAGCGCGGCTGTCAGGGCCAGGTGATGAAGCATGCTGCCAAGCGCAGCCGGCAGCCCAGCAAAAGCAGATTCTTGTGCCTTGACAGCAGAGTGCTTGCGTTTGCAGGCTGACTGGCAAACGGAGAGCGCAGAGTGTATGAGTGAGAGGGAGAGAGAAAAAATGAAAAAGACAGCACCTCCTGCTGGGGCAGTTGGGCAGAGGAGCAAAAGCCTACGGCACCTGGTATTCCCAGGCGGTCTCCCATCCAAGTACTAACCAGGCCTGAGCCTGCTTAGCTTCCGAGATCAGACGAGATCGGGCGTTTTCAGGCTAGTATGGCCGTAGGCACCAGTGCACCGCTCCTCTCCGCACTTAAGCGGCATGCAGCCACTCTCAGCTTGCTCCCACGCTGCTCCTCCTTTCTTACACTCCTCTGCCTTCGCCCCTTCACTCACACCCTACACTCTCCCCTCCCACTTTCACCTCTCCTCTCTCACCCGTCCTCCTCACCATTCACTGGCCACTCCGCTGCTTCCTGCTCACATCACTAGCCACCCCACAATCAGTGCTCCTACCGCACCCCCCCCCCCACCCCCAACAGACACAGACCTCTCGCTGCCCAGGTCGCCACTGCGCTGGTCCTGACGGCCGCCGCATCTCTGCTTCCCCTTTCTTCGCGTTTACTCTACCTTCTGCCTACCAGTGAAGAGATCGCACCCGCTCCAGCCTAGCTATTTAAGACCACCTCAGCTTCGGCAAGCCCGCCGGCCGATGGGATCACAGCTCCTTTTCTCCCCTTACTTCGGAAGGGAACTCAGAAACTTGTCAGACCGCCGGCACTAGATGCTGCGGTGAGAAACCGATCTGACAAATTTAATCGAGGAGGCGAACAGGAATGGTCATGAGCGAGAGGCGCTGGACGCTGCCGACCGGCAGTCGAGCCAGGCCTTTGCAAAAGTCCCACCTATTCAAGGAGGTTCCGTCGCTTGATGAGGCATTCAGCGCCAGGTCCTAAACTGGATTTCACATCGCCTTGGCGGCACAAGACAGGCATTGGCAGTTTCGCGGCTCTGCGTCTGCACGAGATTCGATCTGATTGAAATCTATCAAATATTGAAAGGCCGAGATAGGATGGATGTGCTGAGGATGTTTCCTACGGCAGTCATGTGCAGCAGCTGAGGCCACAGCCTCAGTCAGACGTCTCTTTGGAACAAAGTTGAGGAGAAGTTCGTTAAGGGAGGCTGGTGGATATGTGAAATTGTTTGCCACGGACGCCTAGCGATACAATGTCGGTGGGTACGTTTCAGGCGAACGTTGATGGGTTCTTGATCAGCAACGGCTTCAAATAGAGAGGGTGGGATAATTAACCGTCTCAAGGTGGGTGCAAAAGTGCCTCATTCATTCAGTCCCATGTCTCATGCTCCTGCAGGGCGGAGAGAATAACAGCTGCGCACGGACCAGATGGGCCGAAGGGCCTGCTCACACTGTCAGCGCAACTGCCTGCCGGCCAGCACAGCCACCCCTGCCAGAGAAGTGCAACTGCGCCAAAAGTGGCTGGACCAAAGGATAGTGGACGACGGAAGCAGCTTCTACAGAGTCATGCACAGACCCCGGGCCGGCTAAAGGGAATGCGTGGACAGTATGGGGATCGAACCCACGACCTTGGCGTTATTAGCACCACGCTCTGACCAACTGAGCTAACCGTCCTCGCCTGGGTGGGGCGCGGCTACCTATTGCCAGTCCGGCGGCCTGCAGATGAACCGGCTGGTCCGACTCAGCCATGACAAGCTCTTGAGAGCAGCTTGTGCCGCACAGGGCCATCCGGCTTAGCCGCGGGAAGCAGCTGCCGTCTTTGGTGATGCCTGCTCAGGTGGCAAAGGCAGAGCCGAAGCTGAGAATGGGCGCTGTACGCAAGCGCAGGACACAGCGCAAGCAAGCTTGGGTGCCCTTGCGTCTGGCTGCCTGACTGGCTGAGAGTGAGCGCCGGCAAGCAGCTCGCTGCCGAAGCGCGGCTGTCAGGGCCAGGTGATGAAGCATGCTGCCAAGCGCAGCCGGCAGCCCAGCAAAAGCAGATTCTTGTGCCTTGACAGCAGAGTGCTTGCGTTTGCAGGCTGACTGGCAAACGGAGAGCGCAGAGTGTATGAGTGAGAGGGAGAGAGAAAAAATGAAAAAGACAGCACCTCCTGCTGGGGCAGTTGGGCAGAGGAGCAAAAGCCTACGGCACCTGGTATTCCCAGGCGGTCTCCCATCCAAGTACTAACCAGGCCTGAGCCTGCTTAGCTTCCGAGATCAGACGAGATCGGGCGTTTTCAGGCTAGTATGGCCGTAGGCACCAGTGCACCGCTCCTCTCCGCACTTAAGCGGCATGCAGCCACTCTCAGCTTGCTCCCACGCTGCTCCTCCTTTCTTACACTCCTCTGCCTTCGCCCCTTCACTCACACCCTACACTCTCCCCTCCCACTTTCACCTCTCCTCTCTCACCCGTCCTCCTCACCATTCACTGGCCACTCCGCTGCTTCCTGCTCACATCACTAGCCACCCCACAATCAGTGCTCCTACCGCACCCCCCCCCCCCACCCCCAACAGACACAGACCTCTCGCTGCCCAGGTCGCCACTGCGCTGGTCCTGACGGCCGCCGCATCTCTGCTTCCCCTTTCTTCGCGTTTACTCTACCTTCTGCCTACCAGTGAAGAGATCGCACCCGCTCCAGCCTAGCTATTTAAGACCACCTCAGCTTCGGCAAGCCCGCCGGCCGATGGGATCACAGCTCCTTTTCTCCCCTTACTTCGGAAGGGAACTCAGAAACTTGTCAGACCGCCGGCACTAGATGCTGCGGTGAGAAACCGATCTGACAAATTTAATCGAGGAGGCGAACAGGAATGGTCATGAGCGAGAGGCGCTGGACGCTGCCGACCGGCAGTCGAGCCAGGCCTTTGCAAAAGTCCCACCTATTCAAGGAGGTTCCGTCGCTTGATGAGGCATTCAGCGCCAGGTCCTAAACTGGATTTCACATCGCCTTGGCGGCACAAGACAGGCATTGGCAGTTTCGCGGCTCTGCGTCTGCACGAGATTCGATCTGATTGAAATCTATCAAATATTGAAAGGCCGAGATAGGATGGATGTGCTGAGGATGTTTCCTACGGCAGTCATGTGCAGCAGCTGAGGCCACAGCCTCAGTCAGACGTCTCTTTGGAACAAAGTTGAGGAGAAGTTCGTTAAGGGAGGCTGGTGGATATGTGAAATTGTTTGCCACGGACGCCTAGCGATACAATGTCGGTGGGTACGTTTCAGGCGAACGTTGATGGGTTCTTGATCAGCAACGGCTTCAAATAGAGAGGGTGGGATAATTAACCGTCTCAAGGTGGGTGCAAAAGTGCCTCATTCATTCAGTCCCATGTCTCATGCTCCTGCAGGGCGGAGAGAATAACAGCTGCGCACGGACTAGATGGGCCGAAGGGCCTGCTCACACTGTCAGCGCAACTGCCTGCCGGCCAGCACAGCCACCCCTGCCAGAGAAGTGCAACTGCGCCAAAAGTGGCTGGACCAAAGGATAGTGGACGACGGAAGCAGCTTCTACAGAGTCATGCACAGACCCCGGGCCGGCTAAAGGGAATGCGTGGACAGTATGGGGATCGAACCCACGACCTTGGCGTTATTAGCACCACGCTCTGACCAACTGAGCTAACCGTCCTCGCCTGGGTGGGGCGCGGCTACCTATTGCCAGTCCGGCGGCCTGCAGATGAACCGGCTGGTCCGACTCAGCCATGACAAGCTCTTGAGAGCAGCTTGTGCCGCACAGGGCCATCCGGCTTAGCCGCGGGAAGCAGCTGCCGTCTTTGGTGATGCCTGCTCAGGTGGCAAAGGCAGAGCCGAAGCTGAGAATGGGCGCTGTACGCAAGCGCAGGACACAGCGCAAGCAAGCTTGGGTGCCCTTGCGTCTGGCTGCCTGACTGGCTGAGAGTGAGCGCCGGCAGCAGCTCGCTGCCGAAGCGCGGCTGTCAGGGCCAGGTGATGAAGCATGCTGCCAAGCGCAGCCGGCAGCCCAGCAAAAGCAGATTCTTGTGCCTTGACAGCAGAGTGCTTGCGTTTGCAGGCTGACTGGCAAACGGAGAGCGCAGAGTGTATGAGTGAGAGGGAGAGAGAAAAAATGAAAAAGACAGCACCTCCTGCTGGGGCAGTTGGGCAGAGGAGCAAAAGCCTACGGCACCTGGTATTCCCAGGCGGTCTCCCATCCAAGTACTAACCAGGCCTGAGCCTGCTTAGCTTCCGAGATCAGACGAGATCGGGCGTTTTCAGGCTAGTATGGCCGTAGGCACCAGTGCACCGCTCCTCTCCGCACTTAAGCGGCATGCAGCCACTCTCAGCTTGCTCCCACGCTGCTCCTCCTTTCTTACACTCCTCTGCCTTCGCCCCTTCACTCACACCCTACACTCTCCCCTCCCACTTTCACCTCTCCTCTCTCACCCGTCCTCCTCACCATTCACTGGCCACTCCGCTGCTTCCTGCTCACATCACTAGCCACCCCACAATCAGTGCTCCTACCGCACCCCCCCCCCCCACCCCCAACAGACACAGACCTCTCGCTGCCCAGGTCGCCACTGCGCTGGTCCTGACGGCCGCCGCATCTCTGCTTCCCCTTTCTTCGCGTTTACTCTACCTTCTGCCTACCAGTGAAGAGATCGCACCCGCTCCAGCCTAGCTATTTAAGACCACCTCAGCTTCGGCAAGCCCGCCGGCCGATGGGATCACAGCTCCTTTTCTCCCCTTACTTCGGAAGGGAACTCAGAAACTTGTCAGACCGCCGGCACTAGATGCTGCGGTGAGAAACCGATCTGACAAATTTAATCGAGGAGGCGAACAGGAATGGTCATGAGCGAGAGGCGCTGGACGCTGCCGACCGGCAGTCGAGCCAGGCCTTTGCAAAAGTCCCACCTATTCAAGGAGGTTCCGTCGCTTGATGAGGCATTCAGCGCCAGGTCCTAAACTGGATTTCACATCGCCTTGGCGGCACAAGACAGGCATTGGCAGTTTCGCGGCTCTGCGTCTGCACGAGATTCGATCTGATTGAAATCTATCAAATATTGAAAGGCCGAGATAGGATGGATGTGCTGAGGATGTTTCCTACGGCAGTCATGTGCAGCAGCTGAGGCCACAGCCTCAGTCAGACGTCTCTTTGGAACAAAGTTGAGGAGAAGTTCGTTAAGGGAGGCTGGTGGATATGTGAAATTGTTTGCCACGGACGCCTAGCGATACAATGTCGGTGGGTACGTTTCAGGCGAACGTTGATGGGTTCTTGATCAGCAACGGCTTCAAATAGAGAGGGTGGGATAATTAACCGTCTCAAGGTGGGTGCAAAAGTGCCTCATTCATTCAGTCCCATGTCTCATGCTCCTGCAGGGCGGAGAGAATAACAGCTGCGCACGGACTAGATGGGCCGAAGGGCCTGCTCACACTGTCAGCGCAACTGCCTGCCGGCCAGCACAGCCACCCCTGCCAGAGAAGTGCAACTGCGCCAAAAGTGGCTGGACCAAAGGATAGTGGACGACGGAAGCAGCTTCTACAGAGTCATGCACAGACCCCGGGCCGGCTAAAGGGAATGCGTGGACAGTATGGGGATCGAACCCACGACCTTGGCGTTATTAGCACCACGCTCTGACCAACTGAGCTAACCGTCCTCGCCTGGGTGGGGCGCGGCTACCTATTGCCAGTCCGGCGGCCTGCAGATGAACCGGCTGGTCCGACTCAGCCATGACAAGCTCTTGAGAGCAGCTTGTGCCGCACAGGGCCATCCGGCTTAGCCGCGGGAAGCAGCTGCCGTCTTTGGTGATGCCTGCTCAGGTGGCAAAGGCAGAGCCGAAGCTGAGAATGGGCGCTGTACGCAAGCGCAGGACACAGCGCAAGCAAGCTTGGGTGCCCTTGCGTCTGGCTGCCTGACTGGCTGAGAGTGAGCGCCGGCAAGCAGCTCGCTGCCGAAGCGCGGCTGTCAGGGCCAGGTGATGAAGCATGCTGCCAAGCGCAGCCGGCAGCCCAGCAAAAGCAGATTCTTGTGCCTTGACAGCAGAGTGCTTGCGTTTGCAGGCTGACTGGCAAACGGAGAGCGCAGAGTGTATGAGTGAGAGGGAGAGAGAAAAAATGAAAAAGACAGCACCTCCTGCTGGGGCAGTTGGGCAGAGGAGCAAAAGCCTACGGCACCTGGTATTCCCAGGCGGTCTCCCATCCAAGTACTAACCAGGCCTGAGCCTGCTTAGCTTCCGAGATCAGACGAGATCGGGCGTTTTCAGGCTAGTATGGCCGTAGGCACCAGTGCACCGCTCCTCTCCGCACTTAAGCGGCATGCAGCCACTCTCAGCTTGCTCCCACGCTGCTCCTCCTTTCTTACACTCCTCTGCCTTCGCCCCTTCACTCACACCCTACACTCTCCCCTCCCACTTTCACCTCTCCTCTCTCACCCGTCCTCCTCACCATTCACTGGCCACTCCGCTGCTTCCTGCTCACATCACTAGCCACCCCACAATCAGTGCTCCTACCGCACCCCCCCCCCCCCCACCCCCAACAGACACAGACCTCTCGCTGCCCAGGTCGCCACTGCGCTGGTCCTGACGGCCGCCGCATCTCTGCTTCCCCTTTCTTCGCGTTTACTCTACCTTCTGCCTACCAGTGAAGAGATCGCACCCGCTCCAGCCTAGCTATTTAAGACCACCTCAGCTTCGGCAAGCCCGCCGGCCGATGGGATCACAGCTCCTTTTCTCCCCTTACTTCGGAAGGGAACTCAGAAACTTGTCAGACCGCCGGCACTAGATGCTGCGGTGAGAAACCGATCTGACAAATTTAATCGAGGAGGCGAACAGGAATGGTCATGAGCGAGAGGCGCTGGACGCTGCCGACCGGCAGTCGAGCCAGGCCTTTGCAAAAGTCCCACCTATTCAAGGAGGTTCCGTCGCTTGATGAGGCATTCAGCGCCAGGTCCTAAACTGGATTTCACATCGCCTTGGCGGCACAAGACAGGCATTGGCAGTTTCGCGGCTCTGCGTCTGCACGAGATTCGATCTGATTGAAATCTATCAAATATTGAAAGGCCGAGATAGGATGGATGTGCTGAGGATGTTTCCTACGGCAGTCATGTGCAGCAGCTGAGGCCACAGCCTCAGTCAGACGTCTCTTTGGAACAAAGTTGAGGAGAAGTTCGTTAAGGGAGGCTGGTGGATATGTGAAATTGTTTGCCACGGACGCCTAGCGATACAATGTCGGTGGGTACGTTTCAGGCGAACGTTGATGGGTTCTTGATCAGCAACGGCTTCAAATAGAGAGGGTGGGATAATTAACCGTCTCAAGGTGGGTGCAAAAGTGCCTCATTCATTCAGTCCCATGTCTCATGCTCCTGCAGGGCGGAGAGAATAACAGCTGCGCACGGACTAGATGGGCCGAAGGGCCTGCTCACACTGTCAGCGCAACTGCCTGCCGGCCAGCACAGCCACCCCTGCCAGAGAAGTGCAACTGCGCCAAAAGTGGCTGGACCAAAGGATAGTGGACGACGGAAGCAGCTTCTACAGAGTCATGCACAGACCCCGGGCCGGCTAAAGGGAATGCGTGGACAGTACGGGGATCGAACCCACGACCTTGGCGTTATTAGCACCACGCTCTGACCAACTGAGCTAACCGTCCTCGCCTGGGTGGGGCGCGGCTACCTATTGCCAGTCCGGCGGCCTGCAGATGAACCGGCTGGTCCGACTCAGCCATGACAAGCTCTTGAGAGCAGCTTGTGCCGCACAGGGCCATCCGGCTTAGCCGCGGGAAGCAGCTGCCGTCTTTGGTGATGCCTGCTCAGGTGGCAAAGGCAGAGCCGAAGCTGAGAATGGGCGCTGTACGCAAGCGCAGGACACAGCGCAAGCAAGCTTGGGTGCCCTTGCGTCTGGCTGCCTGACTGGCTGAGAGTGAGCGCCGGCAGCAGCTCGCTGCCGAAGCGCGGCTGTCAGGGCCAGGTGATGAAGCATGCTGCCAAGCGCAGCCGGCAGCCCAGCAAAAGCAGATTCTTGTGCCTTGACAGCAGAGTGCTTGCGTTTGCAGGCTGACTGGCAAACGGAGAGCGCAGAGTGTATGAGTGAGAGGGAGAGAGAAAAAATGAAAAAGACAGCACCTCCTGCTGGGGCAGTTGGGCAGAGGAGCAAAAGCCTACGGCACCTGGTATTCCCAGGCGGTCTCCCATCCAAGTACTAACCAGGCCTGAGCCGGCTTAGCTTCCGAGATCAGACGAGATCGGGCGTTTTCAGGCTAGTATGGCCGTAGGCACCAGTGCACCGCTCCTCTCCGCACTTAAGCGGCATGCAGCCACTCTCAGCTTGCTCCCACGCTGCTCCTCCTTTCTTACACTCCTCTGCCTTCGCCCCTTCACTCACACCCTACACTCTCCCCTCCCACTTTCACCTCTCCTCTCTCACCCGTCCTCCTCACCATTCACTGGCCACTCCGCTGCTTCCTGCTCACATCACTAGCCACCCCACAATCAGTGCTCCTACCGCACCCCCCCCCCCACCCCCAACAGACACAGACCTCTCGCTGCCCAGGTCGCCACTGCGCTGGTCCTGACGGCCGCCGCATCTCTGCTTCCCCTTTCTTCGCGTTTACTCTACCTTCTGCCTACCAGTGAAGAGATCGCACCCGCTCCAGCCTAGCTATTTAAGACCACCTCAGCTTCGGCAAGCCCGCCGGCCGATGGGATCACAGCTCCTTTTCTCCCCTTACTTCGGAAGGGAACTCAGAAACTTGTCAGACCGCCGGCACTAGATGCTGCGGTGAGAAACCGATCTGACAAATTTAATCGAGGAGGCGAACAGGAATGGTCATGAGCGAGAGGCGCTGGACGCTGCCGACCGGCAGTCGAGCCAGGCCTTTGCAAAAGTCCCACCTATTCAAGGAGGTTCCGTCGCTTGATGAGGCATTCAGCGCCAGGTCCTAAACTGGATTTCACATCGCCTTGGCGGCACAAGACAGGCATTGGCAGTTTCGCGGCTCTGCGTCTGCACGAGATTCGATCTGATTGAAATCTATCAAATATTGAAAGGCCGAGATAGGATGGATGTGCTGAGGATGTTTCCTACGGCAGTCATGTGCAGCAGCTGAGGCCACAGCCTCAGTCAGACGTCTCTTTGGAACAAAGTTGAGGAGAAGTTCGTTAAGGGAGGCTGGTGGATATGTGAAATTGTTTGCCACGGACGCCTAGCGATACAATGTCGGTGGGTACGTTTCAGGCGAACGTTGATGGGTTCTTGATCAGCAACGGCTTCAAATAGAGAGGGTGGGATAATTAACCGTCTCAAGGTGGGTGCAAAAGTGCCTCATTCATTCAGTCCCATGTCTCATGCTCCTGCAGGGCGGAGAGAATAACAGCTGCGCACGGACTAGATGGGCCGAAGGGCCTGCTCACACTGTCAGCGCAACTGCCTGCCGGCCAGCACGGCCACCCCTGCCAGAGAAGTGCAACTGCGCCAAAAGTGGCTGGACCAAAGGATAGTGGCCGACGGAAGCAGCTTCTACAGAGTCATGCACAGACCCCGGGCCGGCTAAAGGGAATGCGTGGACAGTATGGGGATCGAACCCACGACCTTGGCGTTATTAGCACCACGCTCTGACCAACTGAGCTAACCGTCCTCGCCTGGGTGGGGCGCGGCTACCTATTGCCAGTCCGGCGGCCTGCAGATGAACCGGCTGGTCCGACTCAGCCATGACAAGCTCTTGAGAGCAGCTTGTGCCGCACAGGGCCATCCGGCTTAGCCGCGGGAAGCAGCTGCCGTCTTTGGTGATGCCTGCTCAGGTGGCAAAGGCAGAGCCGAAGCTGAGAATGGGCGCTGTACGCAAGCGCAGGACACAGCGCAAGCAAGCTTGGGTGCCCTTGCGTCTGGCTGCCTGACTGGCTGAGAGTGAGCGCCGGCAGCAGCTCGCTGCCGAAGCGCGGCTGTCAGGGCCAGGTGATGAAGCATGCTGCCAAGCGCAGCCGGCAGCCCAGCAAAAGCAGATTCTTGTGCCTTGACAGCAGAGTGCTTGCGTTTGCAGGCTGACTGGCAAACGGAGAGCGCAGAGTGTATGAGTGAGAGGGAGAGAGAAAAAATGAAAAAGACAGCACCTCCTGCTGGGGCAGTTGGGCAGAGGAGCAAAAGCCTACGGCACCTGGTATTCCCAGGCGGTCTCCCATCCAAGTACTAACCAGGCCTGAGCCTGCTTAGCTTCCGAGATCAGACGAGATCGGGCGTTTTCAGGCTAGTATGGCCGTAGGCACCAGTGCACCGCTCCTCTCCGCACTTAAGCGGCATGCAGCCACTCTCAGCTTGCTCCCACGCTGCTCCTCCTTTCTTACACTCCTCTGCCTTCGCCCCTTCACTCACACCCTACACTCTCCCCTCCCACTTTCACCTCTCCTCTCTCACCCGTCCTCCTCACCATTCACTGGCCACTCCGCTGCTTCCTGCTCACATCACTAGCCACCCCACAATCAGTGCTCCTACCGCACCCCCCCCCCCCCCACCCCCAACAGACACAGACCTCTCGCTGCCCAGGTCGCCACTGCGCTGGTCCTGACGGCCGCCGCATCTCTGCTTCCCCTTTCTTCGCGTTTACTCTACCTTCTGCCTACCAGTGAAGAGATCGCACCCGCTCCAGCCTAGCTGTTTAAGACCACCTCAGCTTCGGCAAGCCCGCCGGCCGATGGGATCACAGCTCCTTTTCTCCCCTTACTTCGGAAGGGAACTCAGAAACTTGTCAGACCGCCGGCACTAGATGCTGCGGTGAGAAACCGATCTGACAAATTTAATCGAGGAGGCGAACAGGAATGGTCATGAGCGAGAGGCGCTGGACGCTGCCGACCGGCAGTCGAGCCAGGCCTTTGCAAAAGTCCCACCTATTCAAGGAGGTTCCGTCGCTTGATGAGGCATTCAGCGCCAGGTCCTAAACTGGATTTCACATCGCCTTGGCGGCACAAGACAGGCATTGGCAGTTTCGCGGCTCTGCGTCTGCACGAGATTCGATCTGATTGAAATCTATCAAATATTGAAAGGCCGAGATAGGATGGATGTGCTGAGGATGTTTCCTACGGCAGTCATGTGCAGCAGCTGAGGCCACAGCCTCAGTCAGACGTCTCTTTGGAACAAAGTTGAGGAGAAGTTCGTTAAGGGAGGCTGGTGGATATGTGAAATTGTTTGCCACGGACGCCTAGCGATACAATGTCGGTGGGTACGTTTCAGGCGAACGTTGATGGGTTCTTGATCAGCAACGGCTTCAAATAGAGAGGGTGGGATAATTAACCGTCTCAAGGTGGGTGCAAAAGTGCCTCATTCATTCAGTCCCATGTCTCATGCTCCTGCAGGGCGGAGAGAATAACAGCTGCGCACGGACTAGATGGGCCGAAGGGCCTGCTCACACTGTCAGCGCAACTGCCTGCCGGCCAGCACAGCCACCCCTGCCAGAGAAGTGCAACTGCGCCAAAAGTGGCTGGACCAAAGGATAGTGGACGACGGAAGCAGCTTCTACAGAGTCATGCACAGACCCCGGGCCGGCTAAAGGGAATGCGTGGACAGTATGGGGATCGAACCCACGACCTTGGCGTTATTAGCACCACGCTCTGACCAACTGAGCTAACCGTCCTCGCCTGGGTGGGGCGCGGCTACCTATTGCCAGTCCGGCGGCCTGCAGATGAACCGGCTGGTCCGACTCAGCCATGACAAGCTCTTGAGAGCAGCTTGTGCCGCACAGGGCCATCCGGCTTAGCCGCGGGAAGCAGCTGCCGTCTTTGGTGATGCCTGCTCAGGTGGCAAAGGCAGAGCCGAAGCTGAGAATGGGCGCTGTACGCAAGCGCAGGACACAGCGCAAGCAAGCTTGGGTGCCCTTGCGTCTGGCTGCCTGACTGGCTGAGAGTGAGCGCCGGCAGCAGCTCGCTGCCGAAGCGCGGCTGTCAGGGCCAGGTGATGAAGCATGCTGCCAAGCGCAGCCGGCAGCCCAGCAAAAGCAGATTCTTGTGCCTTGACAGCAGAGTGCTTGCGTTTGCAGGCTGACTGGCAAACGGAGAGCGCAGAGTGTATGAGTGAGAGGGAGAGAGAAAAAATGAAAAAGACAGCACCTCCTGCTGGGGCAGTTGGGCAGAGGAGCAAAAGCCTACGGCACCTGGTATTCCCAGGCGGTCTCCCATCCAAGTACTAACCAGGCCTGAGCCTGCTTAGCTTCCGAGATCAGACGAGATCGGGCGTTTTCAGGCTAGTATGGCCGTAGGCACCAGTGCACCGCTCCTCTCCGCACTTAAGCGGCATGCAGCCACTCTCAGCTTGCTCCCACGCTGCTCCTCCTTTCTTACACTCCTCTGCCTTCGCCCCTTCACTCACACCCTACACTCTCCCCTCCCACTTTCACCTCTCCTCTCTCACCCGTCCTCCTCACCATTCACTGGCCACTCCGCTGCTTGCTGCTCACATCACTAGCCACCCCACAATCAGTGCTCCTACCGCACCCCCCCCCCACCCCCAACAGACACAGACCTCTCGCTGCCCAGGTCGCCACTGCGCTGGTCCTGACGGCCGCCGCATCTCTGCTTCCCCTTTCTTCGCGTTTACTCTACCTTCTGCCTACCAGTGAAGAGATCGCACCCGCTCCAGCCTAGCTATTTAAGACCACCTCAGCTTCGGCAAGCCCGCCGGCCGATGGGATCACAGCTCCTTTTCTCCCCTTACTTCGGAAGGGAACTCAGAAACTTGTCAGACCGCCGGCACTAGATGCTGCGGTGAGAAACCGATCTGACAAATTTAATCGAGGAGGCGAACAGGAATGGTCATGAGCGAGAGGCGCTGGACGCTGCCGACCGGCAGTCGAGCCAGGCCTTTGCAAAAGTCCCACCTATTCAAGGAGGTTCCGTCGCTTGATGAGGCATTCAGCGCCAGGTCCTAAACTGGATTTCACATCGCCTTGGCGGCACAAGACAGGCATTGGCAGTTTCGCGGCTCTGCGTCTGCACGAGATTCGATCTGATTGAAATCTATCAAATATTGAAAGGCCGAGATAGGATGGATGTGCTGAGGATGTTTCCTACGGCAGTCATGTGCAGCAGCTGAGGCCACAGCCTCAGTCAGACGTCTCTTTGGAACAAAGTTGAGGAGAAGTTCGTTAAGGGAGGCTGGTGGATATGTGAAATTGTTTGCCACGGACGCCTAGCGATACAATGTCGGTGGGTACGTTTCAGGCGAACGTTGATGGGTTCTTGATCAGCAACGGCTTCAAATAGAGAGGGTGGGATAATTAACCGTCTCAAGGTGGGTGCAAAAGTGCCTCATTCATTCAGTCCCATGTCTCATGCTCCTGCAGGGCGGAGAGAATAACAGCTGCGCACGGACTAGATGGGCCGAAGGGCCTGCTCACACTGTCAGCGCAACTGCCTGCCGGCCAGCACAGCCACCCCTGCCAGAGAAGTGCAACTGCGCCAAAAGTGGCTGGACCAAAGGATAGTGGACGACGGAAGCAGCTTCTACAGAGTCATGCACAGACCCCGGGCCGGCTAAAGGGAATGCGTGGACAGTATGGGGATCGAACCCACGACCTTGGCGTTATTAGCACCACGCTCTGACCAACTGAGCTAACCGTCCTCGCCTGGGTGGGGCGCGGCTACCTATTGCCAGTCCGGCGGCCTGCAGCTGAACCGGCTGGTCCGACTCAGCCTTGACAAGCTCTTGAGAGCAGCTTGTGCCGCACAGGGCCATCCGGCTTAGCCGCGGGAAGCAGCTGCCGTCTTTGGTGATGCCTGCTCAGGTGGCAAAGGCAGAGCCGAAGCTGAGAATGGGCGCTGTACGCAAGCGCAGGACACAGCGCAAGCAAGCTTGGGTGCCCTTGCGTCTGGCTGCCTGACTGGCTGAGAGTGAGCGCCGGCAGCAGCTCGCTGCCGAAGCGCGGCTGTCAGGGCCAGGTGATGAAGCATGCTGCCAAGCGCAGCCGGCAGCCCAGCAAAAGCAGATTCTTGTGCCTTGACAGCAGAGTGCTTGCGTTTGCAGGCTGACTGGCAAACGGAGAGCGCAGAGTGTATGAGTGAGAGGGAGAGAGAAAAAATGAAAAAGACAGCACCTCCTGCTGGGGCAGTTGGGCAGAGGAGCAAAAGCCTACGGCACCTGGTATTCCCAGGCGGTCTCCCATCCAAGTACTAACCAGGCCTGAGCCTGCTTAGCTTCCGAGATCAGACGAGATCGGGCGTTTTCAGGCTAGTATGGCCGTAGGCACCAGTGCACCGCTCCTCTCCGCACTTAAGCGGCATGCAGCCACTCTCAGCTTGCTCCCACGCTGCTCCTCCTTTCTTACACTCCTCTGCCTTCGCCCCTTCACTCACACCCTACACTCTCCCCTCCCACTTTCACCTCTCCTCTCTCACCCGTCCTCCTCACCATTCACTGGCCACTCCGCTGCTTCCTGCTCACATCACTAGCCACCCCACAATCAGTGCTCCTACCGCACCCCCCCCCCACCCCCAACAGACACAGACCTCTCGCTGCCCAGGTCGCCACTGCGCTGGTCCTGACGGCCGCCGCATCTCTGCTTCCCCTTTCTTCGCGTTTACTCTACCTTCTGCCTACCAGTGAAGAGATCGCACCCGCTCCAGCCTAGCTATTTAAGACCACCTCAGCTTCGGCAAGCCCGCCGGCCGATGGGATCACAGCTCCTTTTCTCCCCTTACTTCGGAAGGGAACTCAGAAACTTGTCAGACCGCCGGCACTAGATGCTGCGGTGAGAAACCGATCTGACAAATTTAATCGAGGAGGCGAACAGGAATGGTCATGAGCGAGAGGCGCTGGACGCTGCCGACCGGCAGTCGAGCCAGGCCTTTGCAAAAGTCCCACCTATTCAAGGAGGTTCCGTCGCTTGATGAGGCATTCAGCGCCAGGTCCTAAACTGGATTTCACATCGCCTTGGCGGCACAAGACAGGCATTGGCAGTTTCGCGGCTCTGCGTCTGCACGAGATTCGATCTGATTGAAATCTATCAAATATTGAAAGGCCGAGATAGGATGGATGTGCTGAGGATGTTTCCTACGGCAGTCATGTGCAGCAGCTGAGGCCACAGCCTCAGTCAGACGTCTCTTTGGAACAAAGTTGAGGAGAAGTTCGTTAAGGGAGGCTGGTGGATATGTGAAATTGTTTGCCACGGACGCCTAGCGATACAATGTCGGTGGGTACGTTTCAGGCGAACGTTGATGGGTTCTTGATCAGCAACGGCTTCAAATAGAGAGGGTGGGATAATTAACCGTCTCAAGGTGGGTGCAAAAGTGCCTCATTCATTCAGTCCCATGTCTCATGCTCCTGCAGGGCGGAGAGAATAACAGCTGCGCACGGACTAGATGGGCCGAAGGGCCTGCTCACACTGTCAGCGCAACTGCCTGCCGGCCAGCACAGCCACCCCTGCCAGAGAAGTGCAACTGCGCCAAAAGTGGCTGGACCAAAGGATAGTGGACGACGGAAGCAGCTTCTACAGAGTCATGCACAGACCCCGGGCCGGCTAAAGGGAATGCGTGGACAGTACGGGGATCGAACCCACGACCTTGGCGTTATTAGCACCACGCTCTGACCAACTGAGCTAACCGTCCTCGCCTGGGTGGGGCGCGGCTACCTATTGCCAGTCCGGCGGCCTGCAGATGAACCGGCTGGTCCGACTCAGCCATGACAAGCTCTTGAGAGCAGCTTGTGCCGCACAGGGCCATCCGGCTTAGCCGCGGGAAGCAGCTGCCGTCTTTGGTGATGCCTGCTCAGGTGGCAAAGGCAGAGCCGAAGCTGAGAATGGGCGCTGTACGCAAGCGCAGGACACAGCGCAAGCAAGCTTGGGTGCCCTTGCGTCTGGCTGCCTGACTGGCTGAGAGTGAGCGCCGGCAGCAGCTCGCTGCCGAAGCGCGGCTGTCAGGGCCAGGTGATGAAGCATGCTGCCAAGCGCAGCCGGCAGCCCAGCAAAAGCAGATTCTTGTGCCTTGACAGCAGAGTGCTTGCGTTTGCAGGCTGACTGGCAAACGGAGAGCGCAGAGTGTATGAGTGAGAGGGAGAGAGAAAAAATGAAAAAGACAGCACCTCCTGCTGGGGCAGTTGGGCAGAGGAGCAAAAGCCTACGGCACCTGGTATTCCCAGGCGGTCTCCCATCCAAGTACTAACCAGGCCTGAGCCTGCTTAGCTTCCGAGATCAGACGAGATCGGGCGTTTTCAGGCTAGTATGGCCGTAGGCACCAGTGCACCGCTCCTCTCCGCACTTAAGCGGCATGCAGCCACTCTCAGCTTGCTCCCACGCTGCTCCTCCTTTCTTACACTCCTCTGCCTTCGCCCCTTCACTCACACCCTACACTCTCCCCTCCCACTTTCACCTCTCCTCTCTCACCCGTCCTCCTCACCATTCACTGGCCACTCCGCTGCTTCCTGCTCACATCACTAGCCACCCCACAATCAGTGCTCCTACCGCACCCCCCCCCCCACCCCCAACAGACACAGACCTCTCGCTGCCCAGGTCGCCACTGCGCTGGTCCTGACGGCCGCCGCATCTCTGCTTCCCCTTTCTTCGCGTTTACTCTACCTTCTGCCTACCAGTGAAGAGATCGCACCCGCTCCAGCCTAGCTATTTAAGACCACCTCAGCTTCGGCAAGCCCGCCGGCCGATGGGATCACAGCTCCTTTTCTCCCCTTACTTCGGAAGGGAACTCAGAAACTTGTCAGACCGCCGGCACTAGATGCTGCGGTGAGAAACCGATCTGACAAATTTAATCGAGGAGGCGAACAGGAATGGTCATGAGCGAGAGGCGCTGGACGCTGCCGACCGGCAGTCGAGCCAGGCCTTTGCAAAAGTCCCACCTATTCAAGGAGGTTCCGTCGCTTGATGAGGCATTCAGCGCCAGGTCCTAAACTGGATTTCACATCGCCTTGGCGGCACAAGACAGGCATTGGCAGTTTCGCGGCTCTGCGTCTGCACGAGATTCGATCTGATTGAAATCTATCAAATATTGAAAGGCCGAGATAGGATGGATGTGCTGAGGATGTTTCCTACGGCAGTCATGTGCAGCAGCTGAGGCCACAGCCTCAGTCAGACGTCTCTTTGGAACAAAGTTGAGGAGAAGTTCGTTAAGGGAGGCTGGTGGATATGTGAAATTGTTTGCCACGGACGCCTAGCGATACAATGTCGGTGGGTACGTTTCAGGCGAACGTTGATGGGTTCTTGATCAGCAACGGCTTCAAATAGAGAGGGTGGGATAATTAACCGTCTCAAGGTGGGTGCAAAAGTGCCTCATTCATTCAGTCCCATGTCTCATGCTCCTGCAGGGCGGAGAGAATAACAGCTGCGCACGGACTAGATGGGCCGAAGGGCCTGCTCACACTGTCAGCGCAACTGCCTGCCGGCCAGCACAGCCACCCCTGCCAGAGAAGTGCAACTGCGCCAAAAGTGGCTGGACCAAAGGATAGTGGACGACGGAAGCAGCTTCTACAGAGTCATGCACAGACCCCGGGCCGGCTAAAGGGAATGCGTGGACAGTATGGGGATCGAACCCACGACCTTGGCGTTATTAGCACCACGCTCTGACCAACTGAGCTAACCGTCCTCGCCTGGGTGGGGCGCGGCTACCTATTGCCAGTCCGGCGGCCTGCAGATGAACCGGCTGGTCCGACTCAGCCATGACAAGCTCTTGAGAGCAGCTTGTGCCGCACAGGGCCATCCGGCTTAGCCGCGGGAAGCAGCTGCCGTCTTTGGTGATGCCTGCTCAGGTGGCAAAGGCAGAGCCGAAGCTGAGAATGGGCGCTGTACGCAAGCGCAGGACACAGCGCAAGCAAGCTTGGGTGCCCTTGCGTCTGGCTGCCTGACTGGCTGAGAGTGAGCGCCGGCAGCAGCTCGCTGCCGAAGCGCGGCTGTCAGGGCCAGGTGATGAAGCATGCTGCCAAGCGCAGCCGGCAGCCCAGCAAAAGCAGATTCTTGTGCCTTGACAGCAGAGTGCTTGCGTTTGCAGGCTGACTGGCAAACGGAGAGCGCAGAGTGTATGAGTGAGAGGGAGAGAGAAAAAATGAAAAAGACAGCACCTCCTGCTGGGGCAGTTGGGCAGAGGAGCAAAAGCCTACGGCACCTGGTATTCCCAGGCGGTCTCCCATCCAAGTACTAACCAGGCCTGAGCCTGCTTAGCTTCCGAGATCAGACGAGATCGGGCGTTTTCAGGCTAGTATGGCCGTAGGCACCAGTGCACCGCTCCTCTCCGCACTTAAGCGGCATGCAGCCACTCTCAGCTTGCTCCCACGCTGCTCCTCCTTTCTTACACTCCTCTGCCTTCGCCCCTTCACTCACACCCTACACTCTCCCCTCCCACTTTCACCTCTCCTCTCTCACCCGTCCTCCTCACCATTCACTGGCCACTCCGCTGCTTCCTGCTCACATCACTAGCCACCCCACAATCAGTGCTCCTACCGCACCCCCCCCCCCACCCCCAACAGACACAGACCTCTCGCTGCCCAGGTCGCCACTGCGCTGGTCCTGACGGCCGCCGCATCTCTGCTTCCCCTTTCTTCGCGTTTACTCTACCTTCTGCCTACCAGTGAAGAGATCGCACCCGCTCCAGCCTAGCTATTTAAGACCACCTCAGCTTCGGCAAGCCCGCCGGCCGATGGGATCACAGCTCCTTTTCTCCCCTTACTTCGGAAGGGAACTCAGAAACTTGTCAGACCGCCGGCACTAGATGCTGCGGTGAGAAACCGATCTGACAAATTTAATCGAGGAGGCGAACAGGAATGGTCATGAGCGAGAGGCGCTGGACGCTGCCGACCGGCAGTCGAGCCAGGCCTTTGCAAAAGTCCCACCTATTCAAGGAGGTTCCGTCGCTTGATGAGGCATTCAGCGCCAGGTCCTAAACTGGATTTCACATCGCCTTGGCGGCACAAGACAGGCATTGGCAGTTTCGCGGCTCTGCGTCTGCACGAGATTCGATCTGATTGAAATCTATCAAATATTGAAAGGCCGAGATAGGATGGATGTGCTGAGGATGTTTCCTACGGCAGTCATGTGCAGCAGCTGAGGCCACAGCCTCAGTCAGACGTCTCTTTGGAACAAAGTTGAGGAGAAGTTCGTTAAGGGAGGCTGGTGGATATGTGAAATTGTTTGCCACGGACGCCTAGCGATACAATGTCGGTGGGTACGTTTCAGGCGAACGTTGATGGGTTCTTGATCAGCAACGGCTTCAAATAGAGAGGGTGGGATAATTAACCGTCTCAAGGTGGGTGCAAAAGTGCCTCATTCATTCAGTCCCATGTCTCATGCTCCTGCAGGGCGGAGAGAATAACAGCTGCGCACGGACTAGATGGGCCGAAGGGCCTGCTCACACTGTCAGCGCAACTGCCTGCCGGCCAGCACAGCCACCCCTGCCAGAGAAGTGCAACTGCGCCAAAAGTGGCTGGACCAAAGGATAGTGGACGACGGAAGCAGCTTCTACAGAGTCATGCACAGACCCCGGGCCGGCTAAAGGGAATGCGTGGACAGTACGGGGATCGAACCCACGACCTTGGCGTTATTAGCACCACGCTCTGACCAACTGAGCTAACCGTCCTCGCCTGGGTGGGGCGCGGCTACCTATTGCCAGTCCGGCGGCCTGCAGATGAACCGGCTGGTCCGACTCAGCCATGACAAGCTCTTGAGAGCAGCTTGTGCCGCACAGGGCCATCCGGCTTAGCCGCGGGAAGCAGCTGCCGTCTTTGGTGATGCCTGCTCAGGTGGCAAAGGCAGAGCCGAAGCTGAGAATGGGCGCTGTACGCAAGCGCAGGACACAGCGCAAGCAAGCTTGGGTGCCCTTGCGTCTGGCTGCCTGACTGGCTGAGAGTGAGCGCCGGCAGCAGCTCGCTGCCGAAGCGCGGCTGTCAGGGCCAGGTGATGAAGCATGCTGCCAAGCGCAGCCGGCAGCCCAGCAAAAGCAGATTCTTGTGCCTTGACAGCAGAGTGCTTGCGTTTGCAGGCTGACTGGCAAACGGAGAGCGCAGAGTGTATGAGTGAGAGGGAGAGAGAAAAAATGAAAAAGACAGCACCTCCTGCTGGGGCAGTTGGGCAGAGGAGCAAAAGCCTACGGCACCTGGTATTCCCAGGCGGTCTCCCATCCAAGTACTAACCAGGCCTGAGCCGGCTTAGCTTCCGAGATCAGACGAGATCGGGCGTTTTCAGGCTAGTATGGCCGTAGGCACCAGTGCACCGCTCCTCTCCGCACTTAAGCGGCATGCAGCCACTCTCAGCTTGCTCCCACGCTGCTCCTCCTTTCTTACACTCCTCTGCCTTCGCCCCTTCACTCACACCCTACACTCTCCCCTCCCACTTTCACCTCTCCTCTCTCACCCGTCCTCCTCACCATTCACTGGCCACTCCGCTGCTTCCTGCTCACATCACTAGCCACCCCACAATCAGTGCTCCTACCGCACCCCCCCCCCCACCCCCAACAGACACAGACCTCTCGCTGCCCAGGTCGCCACTGCGCTGGTCCTGACGGCCGCCGCATCTCTGCTTCCCCTTTCTTCGCGTTTACTCTACCTTCTGCCTACCAGTGAAGAGATCGCACCCGCTCCAGCCTAGCTATTTAAGACCACCTCAGCTTCGGCAAGCCCGCCGGCCGATGGGATCACAGCTCCTTTTCTCCCCTTACTTCGGAAGGGAACTCAGAAACTTGTCAGACCGCCGGCACTAGATGCTGCGGTGAGAAACCGATCTGACAAATTTAATCGAGGAGGCGAACAGGAATGGTCATGAGCGAGAGGCGCTGGACGCTGCCGACCGGCAGTCGAGCCAGGCCTTTGCAAAAGTCCCACCTATTCAAGGAGGTTCCGTCGCTTGATGAGGCATTCAGCGCCAGGTCCTAAACTGGATTTCACATCGCCTTGGCGGCACAAGACAGGCATTGGCAGTTTCGCGGCTCTGCGTCTGCACGAGATTCGATCTGATTGAAATCTATCAAATATTGAAAGGCCGAGATAGGATGGATGTGCTGAGGATGTTTCCTACGGCAGTCATGTGCAGCAGCTGAGGCCACAGCCTCAGTCAGACGTCTCTTTGGAACAAAGTTGAGGAGAAGTTCGTTAAGGGAGGCTGGTGGATATGTGAAATTGTTTGCCACGGACGCCTAGCGATACAATGTCGGTGGGTACGTTTCAGGCGAACGTTGATGGGTTCTTGATCAGCAACGGCTTCAAATAGAGAGGGTGGGATAATTAACCGTCTCAAGGTGGGTGCAAAAGTGCCTCATTCATTCAGTCCCATGTCTCATGCTCCTGCAGGGCGGAGAGAATAACAGCTGCGCACGGACTAGATGGGCCGAAGGGCCTGCTCACACTGTCAGCGCAACTGCCTGCCGGCCAGCACGGCCACCCCTGCCAGAGAAGTGCAACTGCGCCAAAAGTGGCTGGACCAAAGGATAGTGGCCGACGGAAGCAGCTTCTACAGAGTCATGCACAGACCCCGGGCCGGCTAAAGGGAATGCGTGGACAGTATGGGGATCGAACCCACGACCTTGGCGTTATTAGCACCACGCTCTGACCAACTGAGCTAACCGTCCTCGCCTGGGTGGGGCGCGGCTACCTATTGCCAGTCCGGCGGCCTGCAGATGAACCGGCTGGTCCGACTCAGCCATGACAAGCTCTTGAGAGCAGCTTGTGCCGCACAGGGCCATCCGGCTTAGCCGCGGGAAGCAGCTGCCGTCTTTGGTGATGCCTGCTCAGGTGGCAAAGGCAGAGCCGAAGCTGAGAATGGGCGCTGTACGCAAGCGCAGGACACAGCGCAAGCAAGCTTGGGTGCCCTTGCGTCTGGCTGCCTGACTGGCTGAGAGTGAGCGCCGGCAGCAGCTCGCTGCCGAAGCGCGGCTGTCAGGGCCAGGTGATGAAGCATGCTGCCAAGCGCAGCCGGCAGCCCAGCAAAAGCAGATTCTTGTGCCTTGACAGCAGAGTGCTTGCGTTTGCAGGCTGACTGGCAAACGGAGAGCGCAGAGTGTATGAGTGAGAGGGAGAGAGAAAAAATGAAAAAGACAGCACCTCCTGCTGGGGCAGTTGGGCAGAGGAGCAAAAGCCTACGGCACCTGGTATTCCCAGGCGGTCTCCCATCCAAGTACTAACCAGGCCTGAGCCTGCTTAGCTTCCGAGATCAGACGAGATCGGGCGTTTTCAGGCTAGTATGGCCGTAGGCACCAGTGCACCGCTCCTCTCCGCACTTAAGCGGCATGCAGCCACTCTCAGCTTGCTCCCACGCTGCTCCTCCTTTCTTACACTCCTCTGCCTTCGCCCCTTCACTCACACCCTACACTCTCCCCTCCCACTTTCACCTCTCCTCTCTCACCCGTCCTCCTCACCATTCACTGGCCACTCCGCTGCTTCCTGCTCACATCACTAGCCACCCCACAATCAGTGCTCCTACCGCACCCCCCCCCCCCCACCCCCAACAGACACAGACCTCTCGCTGCCCAGGTC
Source organism: Mobula birostris (assembly GCF_030028105.1). Lineage (NCBI taxonomy): Eukaryota > Metazoa > Chordata > Chondrichthyes > Myliobatiformes > Myliobatidae > Mobula > Mobula birostris. Next base: position 114,528,816 of record NC_092371.1, on the reverse strand, counting down.
GCCACTGCGCTGGTCCTGACGGCCGCCGCATCTCTGCTTCCCCTTTCTTCGCGTTTACTCTACCTTCTGCCTACCAGTGAAGAGATCGCACCCGCTCCAGCCTAGCTGTTTAAGACCACCTCAGCTTCGGCAAGCCCGCCGGCCGATGGGATCACAGCTCCTTTTCTCCCCTTACTTCGGAAGGGAACTCAGAAACTTGTCAGACCGCCGGCACTAGATGCTGCGGTGAGAAACCGATCTGACAAATTTAATCGAGGAGGCGAACAGGAATGGTCATGAGCGAGAGGCGCTGGACGCTGCCGACCGGCAGTCGAGCCAGGCCTTTGCAAAAGTCCCACCTATTCAAGGAGGTTCCGTCGCTTGATGAGGCATTCAGCGCCAGGTCCTAAACTGGATTTCACATCGCCTTGGCGGCACAAGACAGGCATTGGCAGTTTCGCGGCTCTGCGTCTGCACGAGATTCGATCTGATTGAAATCTATCAAATATTGAAAGGCCGAGATAGGATGGATGTGCTGAGGATGTTTCCTACGGCAGTCATGTGCAGCAGCTGAGGCCACAGCCTCAGTCAGACGTCTCTTTGGAACAAAGTTGAGGAGAAGTTCGTTAAGGGAGGCTGGTGGATATGTGAAATTGTTTGCCACGGACGCCTAGCGATACAATGTCGGTGGGTACGTTTCAGGCGAACGTTGATGGGTTCTTGATCAGCAACGGCTTCAAATAGAGAGGGTGGGATAATTAACCGTCTCAAGGTGGGTGCAAAAGTGCCTCATTCATTCAGTCCCATGTCTCATGCTCCTGCAGGGCGGAGAGAATAACAGCTGCGCACGGACTAGATGGGCCGAAGGGCCTGCTCACACTGTCAGCGCAACTGCCTGCCGGCCAGCACAGCCACCCCTGCCAGAGAAGTGCAACTGCGCCAAAAGTGGCTGGACCAAAGGATAGTGGACGACGGAAGCAGCTTCTACAGAGTCATGCACAGACCCCGGGCCGGCTAAAGGGAATGCGTGGACAGTACGGGGATCGAACCCACGACCTTGGCGTTATTAGCACCACGCTCTGACCAACTGAGCTAACCGTCCTCGCCTGGGTGGGGCGCGGCTACCTATTGCCAGTCCGGCGGCCTGCAGATGAACCGGCTGGTCCGACTCAGCCATGACAAGCTCTTGAGAGCAGCTTGTGCCGCACAGGGCCATCCGGCTTAGCCGCGGGAAGCAGCTGCCGTCTTTGGTGATGCCTGCTCAGGTGGCAAAGGCAGAGCCGAAGCTGAGAATGGGCGCTGTACGCAAGCGCAGGACACAGCGCAAGCAAGCTTGGGTGCCCTTGCGTCTGGCTGCCTGACTGGCTGAGAGTGAGCGCCGGCAGCAGCTCGCTGCCGAAGCGCGGCTGTCAGGGCCAGGTGATGAAGCATGCTGCCAAGCGCAGCCGGCAGCCCAGCAAAAGCAGATTCTTGTGCCTTGACAGCAGAGTGCTTGCGTTTGCAGGCTGACTGGCAAACGGAGAGCGCAGAGTGTATGAGTGAGAGGGAGAGAGAAAAAATGAAAAAGACAGCACCTCCTGCTGGGGCAGTTGGGCAGAGGAGCAAAAGCCTACGGCACCTGGTATTCCCAGGCGGTCTCCCATCCAAGTACTAACCAGGCCTGAGCCGGCTTAGCTTCCGAGATCAGACGAGATCGGGCGTTTTCAGGCTAGTATGGCCGTAGGCACCAGTGCACCGCTCCTCTCCGCACTTAAGCGGCATGCAGCCACTCTCAGCTTGCTCCCACGCTGCTCCTCCTTTCTTACACTCCTCTGCCTTCGCCCCTTCACTCACACCCTACACTCTCCCCTCCCACTTTCACCTCTCCTCTCTCACCCGTCCTCCTCACCATTCACTGGCCACTCCGCTGCTTCCTGCTCACATCACTAGCCACCCCACAATCAGTGCTCCTACCGCACCCCCCCCCCCCACCCCCAACAGACACAGACCTCTCGCTGCCCAGGTCGCCACTGCGCTGGTCCTGACGGCCGCCGCATCTCTGCTTCCCCTTTCTTCGCGTTTACTCTACCTTCTGCCTACCAGTGAAGAGATCGCACCCGCTCCAGCCTAGCTATTTAAGACCACCTCAGCTTCGGCAAGCCCGCCGGCCGATGGGATCACAGCTCCTTTTCTCCCCTTACTTCGGAAGGGAACTCAGAAACTTGTCAGACCGCCGGCACTAGATGCTGCGGTGAGAAACCGATCTGACAAATTTAATCGAGGAGGCGAACAGGAATGGTCATGAGCGAGAGGCGCTGGACGCTGCCGACCGGCAGTCGAGCCAGGCCTTTGCAAAAGTCCCACCTATTCAAGGAGGTTCCGTCGCTTGATGAGGCATTCAGCGCCAGGTCCTAAACTGGATTTCACATCGCCTTGGCGGCACAAGACAGGCATTGGCAGTTTCGCGGCTCTGCGTCTGCACGAGATTCGATCTGATTGAAATCTATCAAATATTGAAAGGCCGAGATAGGATGGATGTGCTGAGGATGTTTCCTACGGCAGTCATGTGCAGCAGCTGAGGCCACAGCCTCAGTCAGACGTCTCTTTGGAACAAAGTTGAGGAGAAGTTCGTTAAGGGAGGCTGGTGGATATGTGAAATTGTTTGCCACGGACGCCTAGCGATACAATGTCGGTGGGTACGTTTCAGGCGAACGTTGATGGGTTCTTGATCAGCAACGGCTTCAAATAGAGAGGGTGGGATAATTAACCGTCTCAAGGTGGGTGCAAAAGTGCCTCATTCATTCAGTCCCATGTCTCATGCTCCTGCAGGGCGGAGAGAATAACAGCTGCGCACGGACTAGATGGGCCGAAGGGCCTGCTCACACTGTCAGCGCAACTGCCTGCCGGCCAGCACAGCCACCCCTGCCAGAGAAGTGCAACTGCGCCAAAAGTGGCTGGACCAAAGGATAGTGGACGACGGAAGCAGCTTCTACAGAGTCATGCACAGACCCCGGGCCGGCTAAAGGGAATGCGTGGACAGTACGGGGATCGAACCCACGACCTTGGCGTTATTAGCACCACGCTCTGACCAACTGAGCTAACCGTCCTCGCCTGGGTGGGGCGCGGCTACCTATTGCCAGTCCGGCGGCCTGCAGATGAACCGGCTGGTCCGACTCAGCCATGACAAGCTCTTGAGAGCAGCTTGTGCCGCACAGGGCCATCCGGCTTAGCCGCGGGAAGCAGCTGCCGTCTTTGGTGATGCCTGCTCAGGTGGCAAAGGCAGAGCCGAAGCTGAGAATGGGCGCTGTACGCAAGCGCAGGACACAGCGCAAGCAAGCTTGGGTGCCCTTGCGTCTGGCTGCCTGACTGGCTGAGAGTGAGCGCCGGCAGCAGCTCGCTGCCGAAGCGCGGCTGTCAGGGCCAGGTGATGAAGCATGCTGCCAAGCGCAGCCGGCAGCCCAGCAAAAGCAGATTCTTGTGCCTTGACAGCAGAGTGCTTGCGTTTGCAGGCTGACTGGCAAACGGAGAGCGCAGAGTGTATGAGTGAGAGGGAGAGAGAAAAAATGAAAAAGACAGCACCTCCTGCTGGGGCAGTTGGGCAGAGGAGCAAAAGCCTACGGCACCTGGTATTCCCAGGCGGTCTCCCATCCAAGTACTAACCAGGCCTGAGCCGGCTTAGCTTCCGAGATCAGACGAGATCGGGCGTTTTCAGGCTAGTATGGCCGTAGGCACCAGTGCACCGCTCCTCTCCGCACTTAAGCGGCATGCAGCCACTCTCAGCTTGCTCCCACGCTGCTCCTCCTTTCTTACACTCCTCTGCCTTCGCCCCTTCACTCACACCCTACACTCTCCCCTCCCACTTTCACCTCTCCTCTCTCACCCGTCCTCCTCACCATTCACTGGCCACTCCGCTGCTTCCTGCTCACATCACTAGCCACCCCACAATCAGTGCTCCTACCGCACCCCCCCCCCCACCCCCAACAGACACAGACCTCTCGCTGCCCAGGTCGCCACTGCGCTGGTCCTGACGGCCGCCGCATCTCTGCTTCCCCTTTCTTCGCGTTTACTCTACCTTCTGCCTACCAGTGAAGAGATCGCACCCGCTCCAGCCTAGCTATTTAAGACCACCTCAGCTTCGGCAAGCCCGCCGGCCGATGGGATCACAGCTCCTTTTCTCCCCTTACTTCGGAAGGGAACTCAGAAACTTGTCAGACCGCCGGCACTAGATGCTGCGGTGAGAAACCGATCTGACAAATTTAATCGAGGAGGCGAACAGGAATGGTCATGAGCGAGAGGCGCTGGACGCTGCCGACCGGCAGTCGAGCCAGGCCTTTGCAAAAGTCCCACCTATTCAAGGAGGTTCCGTCGCTTGATGAGGCATTCAGCGCCAGGTCCTAAACTGGATTTCACATCGCCTTGGCGGCACAAGACAGGCATTGGCAGTTTCGCGGCTCTGCGTCTGCACGAGATTCGATCTGATTGAAATCTATCAAATATTGAAAGGCCGAGATAGGATGGATGTGCTGAGGATGTTTCCTACGGCAGTCATGTGCAGCAGCTGAGGCCACAGCCTCAGTCAGACGTCTCTTTGGAACAAAGTTGAGGAGAAGTTCGTTAAGGGAGGCTGGTGGATATGTGAAATTGTTTGCCACGGACGCCTAGCGATACAATGTCGGTGGGTACGTTTCAGGCGAACGTTGATGGGTTCTTGATCAGCAACGGCTTCAAATAGAGAGGGTGGGATAATTAACCGTCTCAAGGTGGGTGCAAAAGTGCCTCATTCATTCAGTCCCATGTCTCATGCTCCTGCAGGGCGGAGAGAATAACAGCTGCGCACGGACTAGATGGGCCGAAGGGCCTGCTCACACTGTCAGCGCAACTGCCTGCCGGCCAGCACGGCCACCCCTGCCAGAGAAGTGCAACTGCGCCAAAAGTGGCTGGACCAAAGGATAGTGGCCGACGGAAGCAGCTTCTACAGAGTCATGCACAGACCCCGGGCCGGCTAAAGGGAATGCGTGGACAGTATGGGGATCGAACCCACGACCTTGGCGTTATTAGCACCACGCTCTGACCAACTGAGCTAACCGTCCTCGCCTGGGTGGGGCGCGGCTACCTATTGCCAGTCCGGCGGCCTGCAGATGAACCGGCTGGTCCGACTCAGCCATGACAAGCTCTTGAGAGCAGCTTGTGCCGCACAGGGCCATCCGGCTTAGCCGCGGGAAGCAGCTGCCGTCTTTGGTGATGCCTGCTCAGGTGGCAAAGGCAGAGCCGAAGCTGAGAATGGGCGCTGTACGCAAGCGCAGGACACAGCGCAAGCAAGCTTGGGTGCCCTTGCGTCTGGCTGCCTGACTGGCTGAGAGTGAGCGCCGGCAGCAGCTCGCTGCCGAAGCGCGGCTGTCAGGGCCAGGTGATGAAGCATGCTGCCAAGCGCAGCCGGCAGCCCAGCAAAAGCAGATTCTTGTGCCTTGACAGCAGAGTGCTTGCGTTTGCAGGCTGACTGGCAAACGGAGAGCGCAGAGTGTATGAGTGAGAGGGAGAGAGAAAAAATGAAAAAGACAGCACCTCCTGCTGGGGCAGTTGGGCAGAGGAGCAAAAGCCTACGGCACCTGGTATTCCCAGGCGGTCTCCCATCCAAGTACTAACCAGGCCTGAGCCTGCTTAGCTTCCGAGATCAGACGAGATCGGGCGTTTTCAGGCTAGTATGGCCGTAGGCACCAGTGCACCGCTCCTCTCCGCACTTAAGCGGCATGCAGCCACTCTCAGCTTGCTCCCACGCTGCTCCTCCTTTCTTACACTCCTCTGCCTTCGCCCCTTCACTCACACCCTACACTCTCCCCTCCCACTTTCACCTCTCCTCTCTCACCCGTCCTCCTCACCATTCACTGGCCACTCCGCTGCTTCCTGCTCACATCACTAGCCACCCCACAATCAGTGCTCCTACCGCACCCCCCCCCCCACCCCCAACAGACACAGACCTCTCGCTGCCCAGGTCGCCACTGCGCTGGTCCTGACGGCCGCCGCATCTCTGCTTCCCCTTTCTTCGCGTTTACTCTACCTTCTGCCTACCAGTGAAGAGATCGCACCCGCTCCAGCCTAGCTATTTAAGACCACCTCAGCTTCGGCAAGCCCGCCGGCCGATGGGATCACAGCTCCTTTTCTCCCCTTACTTCGGAAGGGAACTCAGAAACTTGTCAGACCGCCGGCACTAGATGCTGCGGTGAGAAACCGATCTGACAAATTTAATCGAGGAGGCGAACAGGAATGGTCATGAGCGAGAGGCGCTGGACGCTGCCGACCGGCAGTCGAGCCAGGCCTTTGCAAAAGTCCCACCTATTCAAGGAGGTTCCGTCGCTTGATGAGGCATTCAGCGCCAGGTCCTAAACTGGATTTCACATCGCCTTGGCGGCACAAGACAGGCATTGGCAGTTTCGCGGCTCTGCGTCTGCACGAGATTCGATCTGATTGAAATCTATCAAATATTGAAAGGCCGAGATAGGATGGATGTGCTGAGGATGTTTCCTACGGCAGTCATGTGCAGCAGCTGAGGCCACAGCCTCAGTCAGACGTCTCTTTGGAACAAAGTTGAGGAGAAGTTCGTTAAGGGAGGCTGGTGGATATGTGAAATTGTTTGCCACGGACGCCTAGCGATACAATGTCGGTGGGTACGTTTCAGGCGAACGTTGATGGGTTCTTGATCAGCAACGGCTTCAAATAGAGAGGGTGGGATAATTAACCGTCTCAAGGTGGGTGCAAAAGTGCCTCATTCATTCAGTCCCATGTCTCATGCTCCTGCAGGGCGGAGAGAATAACAGCTGCGCACGGACTAGATGGGCCGAAGGGCCTGCTCACACTGTCAGCGCAACTGCCTGCCGGCCAGCACAGCCACCCCTGCCAGAGAAGTGCAACTGCGCCAAAAGTGGCTGGACCAAAGGATAGTGGACGACGGAAGCAGCTTCTACAGAGTCATGCACAGACCCCGGGCCGGCTAAAGGGAATGCGTGGACAGTACGGGGATCGAACCCACGACCTTGGCGTTATTAGCACCACGCTCTGACCAACTGAGCTAACCGTCCTCGCCTGGGTGGGGCGCGGCTACCTATTGCCAGTCCGGCGGCCTGCAGATGAACCGGCTGGTCCGACTCAGCCATGACAAGCTCTTGAGAGCAGCTTGTGCCGCACAGGGCCATCCGGCTTAGCCGCGGGAAGCAGCTGCCGTCTTTGGTGATGCCTGCTCAGGTGGCAAAGGCAGAGCCGAAGCTGAGAATGGGCGCTGTACGCAAGCGCAGGACACAGCGCAAGCAAGCTTGGGTGCCCTTGCGTCTGGCTGCCTGACTGGCTGAGAGTGAGCGCCGGCAGCAGCTCGCTGCCGAAGCGCGGCTGTCAGGGCCAGGTGATGAAGCATGCTGCCAAGCGCAGCCGGCAGCCCAGCAAAAGCAGATTCTTGTGCCTTGACAGCAGAGTGCTTGCGTTTGCAGGCTGACTGGCAAACGGAGAGCGCAGAGTGTATGAGTGAGAGGGAGAGAGAAAAAATGAAAAAGACAGCACCTCCTGCTGGGGCAGTTGGGCAGAGGAGCAAAAGCCTACGGCACCTGGTATTCCCAGGCGGTCTCCCATCCAAGTACTAACCAGGCCTGAGCCGGCTTAGCTTCCGAGATCAGACGAGATCGGGCGTTTTCAGGCTAGTATGGCCGTAGGCACCAGTGCACCGCTCCTCTCCGCACTTAAGCGGCATGCAGCCACTCTCAGCTTGCTCCCACGCTGCTCCTCCTTTCTTACACTCCTCTGCCTTCGCCCCTTCACTCACACCCTACACTCTCCCCTCCCACTTTCACCTCTCCTCTCTCACCCGTCCTCCTCACCATTCACTGGCCACTCCGCTGCTTCCTGCTCACATCACTAGCCACCCCACAATCAGTGCTCCTACCGCACCCCCCCCCCCACCCCCAACAGACACAGACCTCTCGCTGCCCAGGTCGCCACTGCGCTGGTCCTGACGGCCGCCGCATCTCTGCTTCCCCTTTCTTCGCGTTTACTCTACCTTCTGCCTACCAGTGAAGAGATCGCACCCGCTCCAGCCTAGCTATTTAAGACCACCTCAGCTTCGGCAAGCCCGCCGGCCGATGGGATCACAGCTCCTTTTCTCCCCTTACTTCGGAAGGGAACTCAGAAACTTGTCAGACCGCCGGCACTAGATGCTGCGGTGAGAAACCGATCTGACAAATTTAATCGAGGAGGCGAACAGGAATGGTCATGAGCGAGAGGCGCTGGACGCTGCCGACCGGCAGTCGAGCCAGGCCTTTGCAAAAGTCCCACCTATTCAAGGAGGTTCCGTCGCTTGATGAGGCATTCAGCGCCAGGTCCTAAACTGGATTTCACATCGCCTTGGCGGCACAAGACAGGCATTGGCAGTTTCGCGGCTCTGCGTCTGCACGAGATTCGATCTGATTGAAATCTATCAAATATTGAAAGGCCGAGATAGGATGGATGTGCTGAGGATGTTTCCTACGGCAGTCATGTGCAGCAGCTGAGGCCACAGCCTCAGTCAGACGTCTCTTTGGAACAAAGTTGAGGAGAAGTTCGTTAAGGGAGGCTGGTGGATATGTGAAATTGTTTGCCACGGACGCCTAGCGATACAATGTCGGTGGGTACGTTTCAGGCGAACGTTGATGGGTTCTTGATCAGCAACGGCTTCAAATAGAGAGGGTGGGATAATTAACCGTCTCAAGGTGGGTGCAAAAGTGCCTCATTCATTCAGTCCCATGTCTCATGCTCCTGCAGGGCGGAGAGAATAACAGCTGCGCACGGACTAGATGGGCCGAAGGGCCTGCTCACACTGTCAGCGCAACTGCCTGCCGGCCAGCACGGCCACCCCTGCCAGAGAAGTGCAACTGCGCCAAAAGTGGCTGGACCAAAGGATAGTGGCCGACGGAAGCAGCTTCTACAGAGTCATGCACAGACCCCGGGCCGGCTAAAGGGAATGCGTGGACAGTATGGGGATCGAACCCACGACCTTGGCGTTATTAGCACCACGCTCTGACCAACTGAGCTAACCGTCCTCGCCTGGGTGGGGCGCGGCTACCTATTGCCAGTCCGGCGGCCTGCAGATGAACCGGCTGGTCCGACTCAGCCATGACAAGCTCTTGAGAGCAGCTTGTGCCGCACAGGGCCATCCGGCTTAGCCGCGGGAAGCAGCTGCCGTCTTTGGTGATGCCTGCTCAGGTGGCAAAGGCAGAGCCGAAGCTGAGAATGGGCGCTGTACGCAAGCGCAGGACACAGCGCAAGCAAGCTTGGGTGCCCTTGCGTCTGGCTGCCTGACTGGCTGAGAGTGAGCGCCGGCAGCAGCTCGCTGCCGAAGCGCGGCTGTCAGGGCCAGGTGATGAAGCATGCTGCCAAGCGCAGCCGGCAGCCCAGCAAAAGCAGATTCTTGTGCCTTGACAGCAGAGTGCTTGCGTTTGCAGGCTGACTGGCAAACGGAGAGCGCAGAGTGTATGAGTGAGAGGGAGAGAGAAAAAATGAAAAAGACAGCACCTCCTGCTGGGGCAGTTGGGCAGAGGAGCAAAAGCCTACGGCACCTGGTATTCCCAGGCGGTCTCCCATCCAAGTACTAACCAGGCCTGAGCCTGCTTAGCTTCCGAGATCAGACGAGATCGGGCGTTTTCAGGCTAGTATGGCCGTAGGCACCAGTGCACCGCTCCTCTCCGCACTTAAGCGGCATGCAGCCACTCTCAGCTTGCTCCCACGCTGCTCCTCCTTTCTTACACTCCTCTGCCTTCGCCCCTTCACTCACACCCTACACTCTCCCCTCCCACTTTCACCTCTCCTCTCTCACCCGTCCTCCTCACCATTCACTGGCCACTCCGCTGCTTCCTGCTCACATCACTAGCCACCCCACAATCAGTGCTCCTACCGCACCCCCCCCCCACCCCCAACAGACACAGACCTCTCGCTGCCCAGGTCGCCACTGCGGTGGTCCTGACGGCCGCCGCATCTCTGCTTCCCCTTTCTTCGCGTTTACTCTACCTTCTGCCTACCAGTGAAGAGATCGCACCCGCTCCAGCCTAGCTATTTAAGACCACCTCAGCTTCGGCAAGCCCGCCGGCCGATGGGATCACAGCTCCTTTTCTCCCCTTACTTCGGAAGGGAACTCAGAAACTTGTCAGACCGCCGGCACTAGATGCTGCGGTGAGAAACCGATCTGACAAATTTAATCGAGGAGGCGAACAGGAATGGTCATGAGCGAGAGGCGCTGGACGCTGCCGACCGGCAGTCGAGCCAGGCCTTTGCAAAAGTCCCACCTATTCAAGGAGGTTCCGTCGCTTGATGAGGCATTCAGCGCCAGGTCCTAAACTGGATTTCACATCGCCTTGGCGGCACAAGACAGGCATTGGCAGTTTCGCGGCTCTGCGTCTGCACGAGATTCGATCTGATTGAAATCTATCAAATATTGAAAGGCCGAGATAGGATGGATGTGCTGAGGATGTTTCCTACGGCAGTCATGTGCAGCAGCTGAGGCCACAGCCTCAGTCAGACGTCTCTTTGGAACAAAGTTGAGGAGAAGTTCGTTAAGGGAGGCTGGTGGATATGTGAAATTGTTTGCCACGGACGCCTAGCGATACAATGTCGGTGGGTACGTTTCAGGCGAACGTTGATGGGTTCTTGATCAGCAACGGCTTCAAATAGAGAGGGTGGGATAATTAACCGTCTCAAGGTGGGTGCAAAAGTGCCTCATTCATTCAGTCCCATGTCTCATGCTCCTGCAGGGCGGAGAGAATAACAGCTGCGCACGGACTAGATGGGCCGAAGGGCCTGCTCACACTGTCAGCGCAACTGCCTGCCGGCCAGCACAGCCACCCCTGCCAGAGAAGTGCAACTGCGCCAAAAGTGGCTGGACCAAAGGATAGTGGACGACGGAAGCAGCTTCTACAGAGTCATGCACAGACCCCGGGCCGGCTAAAGGGAATGCGTGGACAGTACGGGGATCGAACCCACGACCTTGGCGTTATTAGCACCACGCTCTGACCAACTGAGCTAACCGTCCTCGCCTGGGTGGGGCGCGGCTACCTATTGCCAGTCCGGCGGCCTGCAGATGAACCGGCTGGTCCGACTCAGCCATGACAAGCTCTTGAGAGCAGCTTGTGCCGCACAGGGCCATCCGGCTTAGCCGCGGGAAGCAGCTGCCGTCTTTGGTGATGCCTGCTCAGGTGGCAAAGGCAGAGCCGAAGCTGAGAATGGGCGCTGTACGCAAGCGCAGGACACAGCGCAAGCAAGCTTGGGTGCCCTTGCGTCTGGCTGCCTGACTGGCTGAGAGTGAGCGCCGGCAGCAGCTCGCTGCCGAAGCGCGGCTGTCAGGGCCAGGTGATGAAGCATGCTGCCAAGCGCAGCCGGCAGCCCAGCAAAAGCAGATTCTTGTGCCTTGACAGCAGAGTGCTTGCGTTTGCAGGCTGACTGGCAAACGGAGAGCGCAGAGTGTATGAGTGAGAGGGAGAGAGAAAAAATGAAAAAGACAGCACCTCCTGCTGGGGCAGTTGGGCAGAGGAGCAAAAGCCTACGGCACCTGGTATTCCCAGGCGGTCTCCCATCCAAGTACTAACCAGGCCTGAGCCGGCTTAGCTTCCGAGATCAGACGAGATCCGGCGTTTTCAGGCTAGTATGGCCGTAGGCACCAGTGCACCGCTCCTCTCCGCACTTAAGCGGCATGCAGCCACTCTCAGCTTGCTCCCACGCTGCTCCTCCTTTCTTACACTCCTCTGCCTTCGCCCCTTCACTCACACCCTACACTCTCCCCTCCCACTTTCACCTCTCCTCTCTCACCCGTCCTCCTCACCATTCACTGGCCACTCCGCTGCTTCCTGCTCACATCACTAGCCACCCCACAATCAGTGCTCCTACCGCACCCCCCCCCCCACCCCCAACAGACACAGACCTCTCGCTGCCCAGGTCGCCACTGCGCTGGTCCTGACGGCCGCCGCATCTCTGCTTCCCCTTTCTTCGCGTTTACTCTACCTTCTGCCTACCAGTGAAGAGATCGCACCCGCTCCAGCCTAGCTATTTAAGACCACCTCAGCTTCGGCAAGCCCGCCGGCCGATGGGATCACAGCTCCTTTTCTCCCCTTACTTCGGAAGGGAACTCAGAAACTTGTCAGACCGCCGGCACTAGATGCTGCGGTGAGAAACCGATCTGACAAATTTAATCGAGGAGGCGAACAGGAATGGTCATGAGCGAGAGGCGCTGGACGCTGCCGACCGGCAGTCGAGCCAGGCCTTTGCAAAAGTCCCACCTATTCAAGGAGGTTCCGTCGCTTGATGAGGCATTCAGCGCCAGGTCCTAAACTGGATTTCACATCGCCTTGGCGGCACAAGACAGGCATTGGCAGTTTCGCGGCTCTGCGTCTGCACGAGATTCGATCTGATTGAAATCTATCAAATATTGAAAGGCCGAGATAGGATGGATGTGCTGAGGATGTTTCCTACGGCAGTCATGTGCAGCAGCTGAGGCCACAGCCTCAGTCAGACGTCTCTTTGGAACAAAGTTGAGGAGAAGTTCGTTAAGGGAGGCTGGTGGATATGTGAAATTGTTTGCCACGGACGCCTAGCGATACAATGTCGGTGGGTACGTTTCAGGCGAACGTTGATGGGTTCTTGATCAGCAACGGCTTCAAATAGAGAGGGTGGGATAATTAACCGTCTCAAGGTGGGTGCAAAAGTGCCTCATTCATTCAGTCCCATGTCTCATGCTCCTGCAGGGCGGAGAGAATAACAGCTGCGCACGGACTAGATGGGCCGAAGGGCCTGCTCACACTGTCAGCGCAACTGCCTGCCGGCCAGCACGGCCACCCCTGCCAGAGAAGTGCAACTGCGCCAAAAGTGGCTGGACCAAAGGATAGTGGCCGACGGAAGCAGCTTCTACAGAGTCATGCACAGACCCCGGGCCGGCTAAAGGGAATGCGTGGACAGTATGGGGATCGAACCCACGACCTTGGCGTTATTAGCACCACGCTCTGACCAACTGAGCTAACCGTCCTCGCCTGGGTGGGGCGCGGCTACCTATTGCCAGTCCGGCGGCCTGCAGATGAACCGGCTGGTCCGACTCAGCCATGACAAGCTCTTGAGAGCAGCTTGTGCCGCACAGGGCCAGCCGGCTTAGCCGCGGGAAGCAGCTGCCGTCTTTGGTGATGCCTGCTCAGGTGGCAAAGGCAGAGCCGAAGCTGAGAATGGGCGCTGTACGCAAGCGCAGGACACAGCGCAAGCAAGCTTGGGTGCCCTTGCGTCTGGCTGCCTGACTGGCTGAGAGTGAGCGCCGGCAGCAGCTCGCTGCCGAAGCGCGGCTGTCAGGGCCAGGTGATGAAGCATGCTGCCAAGCGCAGCCGGCAGCCCAGCAAAAGCAGATTCTTGTGCCTTGACAGCAGAGTGCTTGCGTTTGCAGGCTGACTGGCAAACGGAGAGCGCAGAGTGTATGAGTGAGAGGGAGAGAGAAAAAATGAAAAAGACAGCACCTCCTGCTGGGGCAGTTGGGCAGAGGAGCAAAAGCCTACGGCACCTGGTATTCCCAGGCGGTCTCCCATCCAAGTACTAACCAGGCCTGAGCCTGCTTAGCTTCCGAGATCAGACGAGATCGGGCGTTTTCAGGCTAGTATGGCCGTAGGCACCAGTGCACCGCTCCTCTCCGCACTTAAGCGGCATGCAGCCACTCTCAGCTTGCTCCCACGCTGCTCCTCCTTTCTTACACTCCTCTGCCTTCGCCCCTTCACTCACACCCTACACTCTCCCCTCCCACTTTCACCTCTCCTCTCTCACCCGTCCTCCTCACCATTCACTGGCCACTCCGCTGCTTCCTGCTCACATCACTAGCCACCCCACAATCAGTGCTCCTACCGCACCCCCCCCCCCACCCCCAACAGACACAGACCTCTCGCTGCCCAGGTCGCCACTGCGCTGGTCCTGACGGCCGCCGCATCTCTGCTTCCCCTTTCTTCGCGTTTACTCTACCTTCTGCCTACCAGTGAAGAGATCGCACCCGCTCCAGCCTAGCTATTTAAGACCACCTCAGCTTCGGCAAGCCCGCCGGCCGATGGGATCACAGCTCCTTTTCTCCCCTTACTTCGGAAGGGAACTCAGAAACTTGTCAGACCGCCGGCACTAGATGCTGCGGTGAGAAACCGATCTGACAAATTTAATCGAGGAGGCGAACAGGAATGGTCATGAGCGAGAGGCGCTGGACGCTGCCGACCGGCAGTCGAGCCAGGCCTTTGCAAAAGTCCCACCTATTCAAGGAGGTTCCGTCGCTTGATGAGGCATTCAGCGCCAGGTCCTAAACTGGATTTCACATCGCCTTGGCGGCACAAGACAGGCATTGGCAGTTTCGCGGCTCTGCGTCTGCACGAGATTCGATCTGATTGAAATCTATCAAATATTGAAAGGCCGAGATAGGATGGATGTGCTGAGGATGTTTCCTACGGCAGTCATGTGCAGCAGCTGAGGCCACAGCCTCAGTCAGACGTCTCTTTGGAACAAAGTTGAGGAGAAGTTCGTTAAGGGAGGCTGGTGGATATGTGAAATTGTTTGCCACGGACGCCTAGCGATACAATGTCGGTGGGTACGTTTCAGGCGAACGTTGATGGGTTCTTGATCAGCAACGGCTTCAAATAGAGAGGGTGGGATAATTAACCGTCTCAAGGTGGGTGCAAAAGTGCCTCATTCATTCAGTCCCATGTCTCATGCTCCTGCAGGGCGGAGAGAATAACAGCTGCGCACGGACTAGATGGGCCGAAGGGCCTGCTCACACTGTCAGCGCAACTGCCTGCCGGCCAGCACAGCCACCCCTGCCAGAGAAGTGCAACTGCGCCAAAAGTGGCTGGACCAAAGGATAGTGGACGACGGAAGCAGCTTCTACAGAGTCATGCACAGACCCCGGGCCGGCTAAAGGGAATGCGTGGACAGTACGGGGATCGAACCCACGACCTTGGCGTTATTAGCACCACGCTCTGACCAACTGAGCTAACCGTCCTCGCCTGGGTGGGGCGCGGCTACCTATTGCCAGTCCGGCGGCCTGCAGATGAACCGGCTGGTCCGACTCAGCCATGACAAGCTCTTGAGAGCAGCTTGTGCCGCACAGGGCCATCCGGCTTAGCCGCGGGAAGCAGCTGCCGTCTTTGGTGATGCCTGCTCAGGTGGCAAAGGCAGAGCCGAAGCTGAGAATGGGCGCTGTACGCAAGCGCAGGACACAGCGCAAGCAAGCTTGGGTGCCCTTGCGTCTGGCTGCCTGACTGGCTGAGAGTGAGCGCCGGCAGCAGCTCGCTGCCGAAGCGCGGCTGTCAGGGCCAGGTGATGAAGCATGCTGCCAAGCGCAGCCGGCAGCCCAGCAAAAGCAGATTCTTGTGCCTTGACAGCAGAGTGCTTGCGTTTGCAGGCTGACTGGCAAACGGAGAGCGCAGAGTGTATGAGTGAGAGGGAGAGAGAAAAAATGAAAAAGACAGCACCTCCTGCTGGGGCAGTTGGGCAGAGGAGCAAAAGCCTACGGCACCTGGTATTCCCAGGCGGTCTCCCATCCAAGTACTAACCAGGCCTGAGCCGGCTTAGCTTCCGAGATCAGACGAGATCCGGCGTTTTCAGGCTAGTATGGCCGTAGGCACCAGTGCACCGCTCCTCTCCGCACTTAAGCGGCATGCAGCCACTCTCAGCTTGCTCCCACGCTGCTCCTCCTTTCTTACACTCCTCTGCCTTCGCCCCTTCACTCACACCCTACACTCTCCCCTCCCACTTTCACCTCTCCTCTCTCACCCGTCCTCCTCACCATTCACTGGCCACTCCGCTGCTTCCTGCTCACATCACTAGCCACCCCACAATCAGTGCTCCTACCGCACCCCCCCCCCACCCCCAACAGACACAGACCTCTCGCTGCCCAGGTCGCCACTGCGCTGGTCCTGACGGCCGCCGCATCTCTGCTTCCCCTTTCTTCGCGTTTACTCTACCTTCTGCCTACCAGTGAAGAGATCGCACCCGCTCCAGCCTAGCTATTTAAGACCACCTCAGCTTCGGCAAGCCCGCCGGCCGATGGGATCACAGCTCCTTTTCTCCCCTTACTTCGGAAGGGAACTCAGAAACTTGTCAGACCGCCGGCACTAGATGCTGCGGTGAGAAACCGATCTGACAAATTTAATCGAGGAGGCGAACAGGAATGGTCATGAGCGAGAGGCGCTGGACGCTGCCGACCGGCAGTCGAGCCAGGCCTTTGCAAAAGTCCCACCTATTCAAGGAGGTTCCGTCGCTTGATGAGGCATTCAGCGCCAGGTCCTAAACTGGATTTCACATCGCCTTGGCGGCACAAGACAGGCATTGGCAGTTTCGCGGCTCTGCGTCTGCACGAGATTCGATCTGATTGAAATCTATCAAATATTGAAAGGCCGAGATAGGATGGATGTGCTGAGGATGTTTCCTACGGCAGTCATGTGCAGCAGCTGAGGCCACAGCCTCAGTCAGACGTCTCTTTGGAACAAAGTTGAGGAGAAGTTCGTTAAGGGAGGCTGGTGGATATGTGAAATTGTTTGCCACGGACGCCTAGCGATACAATGTCGGTGGGTACGTTTCAGGCGAACGTTGATGGGTTCTTGATCAGCAACGGCTTCAAATAGAGAGGGTGGGATAATTAACCGTCTCAAGGTGGGTGCAAAAGTGCCTCATTCATTCAGTCCCATGTCTCATGCTCCTGCAGGGCGGAGAGAATAACAGCTGCGCACGGACTAGATGGGCCGAAGGGCCTGCTCACACTGTCAGCGCAACTGCCTGCCGGCCAGCACGGCCACCCCTGCCAGAGAAGTGCAACTGCGCCAAAAGTGGCTGGACCAAAGGATAGTGGCCGACGGAAGCAGCTTCTACAGAGTCATGCACAGACCCCGGGCCGGCTAAAGGGAATGCGTGGACAGTATGGGGATCGAACCCACGACCTTGGCGTTATTAGCACCACGCTCTGACCAACTGAGCTAACCGTCCTCGCCTGGGTGGGGCGCGGCTACCTATTGCCAGTCCGGCGGCCTGCAGATGAACCGGCTGGTCCGACTCAGCCATGACAAGCTCTTGAGAGCAGCTTGTGCCGCACAGGGCCAGCCGGCTTAGCCGCGGGAAGCAGCTGCCGTCTTTGGTGATGCCTGCTCAGGTGGCAAAGGCAGAGCCGAAGCTGAGAATGGGCGCTGTACGCAAGCGCAGGACACAGCGCAAGCAAGCTTGGGTGCCCTTGCGTCTGGCTGCCTGACTGGCTGAGAGTGAGCGCCGGCAGCAGCTCGCTGCCGAAGCGCGGCTGTCAGGGCCAGGTGATGAAGCATGCTGCCAAGCGCAGCCGGCAGCCCAGCAAAAGCAGATTCTTGTGCCTTGACAGCAGAGTGCTTGCGTTTGCAGGCTGACTGGCAAACGGAGAGCGCAGAGTGTATGAGTGAGAGGGAGAGAGAAAAAATGAAAAAGACAGCACCTCCTGCTGGGGCAGTTGGGCAGAGGAGCAAAAGCCTACGGCACCTGGTATTCCCAGGCGGTCTCCCATCCAAGTACTAACCAGGCCTGAGCCTGCTTAGCTTCCGAGATCAGACGAGATCGGGCGTTTTCAGGCTAGTATGGCCGTAGGCACCAGTGCACCGCTCCTCTCCGCACTTAAGCGGCATGCAGCCACTCTCAGCTTGCTCCCACGCTGCTCCTCCTTTCTTACACTCCTCTGCCTTCGCCCCTTCACTCACACCCTACACTCTCCCCTCCCACTTTCACCTCTCCTCTCTCACCCGTCCTCCTCACCATTCACTGGCCACTCCGCTGCTTCCTGCTCACATCACTAGCCACCCCACAATCAGTGCTCCTACCGCACCCCCCCCCCCCACCCCCAACAGACACAGACCTCTCGCTGCCCAGGTCGCCACTGCGCTGGTCCTGACGGCCGCCGCATCTCTGCTTCCCCTTTCTTCGCGTTTACTCTACCTTCTGCCTACCAGTGAAGAGATCGCACCCGCTCCAGCCTAGCTATTTAAGACCACCTCAGCTTCGGCAAGCCCGCCGGCCGATGGGATCACAGCTCCTTTTCTCCCCTTACTTCGGAAGGGAACTCAGAAACTTGTCAGACCGCCGGCACTAGATGCTGCGGTGAGAAACCGATCTGACAAATTTAATCGAGGAGGCGAACAGGAATGGTCATGAGCGAGAGGCGCTGGACGCTGCCGACCGGCAGTCGAGCCAGGCCTTTGCAAAAGTCCCACCTATTCAAGGAGGTTCCGTCGCTTGATGAGGCATTCAGCGCCAGGTCCTAAACTGGATTTCACATCGCCTTGGCGGCACAAGACAGGCATTGGCAGTTTCGCGGCTCTGCGTCTGCACGAGATTCGATCTGATTGAAATCTATCAAATATTGAAAGGCCGAGATAGGATGGATGTGCTGAGGATGTTTCCTACGGCAGTCATGTGCAGCAGCTGAGGCCACAGCCTCAGTCAGACGTCTCTTTGGAACAAAGTTGAGGAGAAGTTCGTTAAGGGAGGCTGGTGGATATGTGAAATTGTTTGCCACGGACGCCTAGCGATACAATGTCGGTGGGTACGTTTCAGGCGAACGTTGATGGGTTCTTGATCAGCAACGGCTTCAAATAGAGAGGGTGGGATAATTAACCGTCTCAAGGTGGGTGCAAAAGTGCCTCATTCATTCAGTCCCATGTCTCATGCTCCTGCAGGGCGGAGAGAATAACAGCTGCGCACGGACTAGATGGGCCGAAGGGCCTGCTCACACTGTCAGCGCAACTGCCTGCCGGCCAGCACAGCCACCCCTGCCAGAGAAGTGCAACTGCGCCAAAAGTGGCTGGACCAAAGGATAGTGGACGACGGAAGCAGCTTCTACAGAGTCATGCACAGACCCCGGGCCGGCTAAAGGGAATGCGTGGACAGTACGGGGATCGAACCCACGACCTTGGCGTTATTAGCACCACGCTCTGACCAACTGAGCTAACCGTCCTCGCCTGGGTGGGGCGCGGCTACCTATTGCCAGTCCGGCGGCCTGCAGATGAACCGGCTGGTCCGACTCAGCCATGACAAGCTCTTGAGAGCAGCTTGTGCCGCACAGGGCCATCCGGCTTAGCCGCGGGAAGCAGCTGCCGTCTTTGGTGATGCCTGCTCAGGTGGCAAAGGCAGAGCCGAAGCTGAGAATGGGCGCTGTACGCAAGCGCAGGACACAGCGCAAGCAAGCTTGGGTGCCCTTGCGTCTGGCTGCCTGACTGGCTGAGAGTGAGCGCCGGCAGCAGCTCGCTGCCGAAGCGCGGCTGTCAGGGCCAGGTGATGAAGCATGCTGCCAAGCGCAGCCGGCAGCCCAGCAAAAGCAGATTCTTGTGCCTTGACAGCAGAGTGCTTGCGTTTGCAGGCTGACTGGCAAACGGAGAGCGCAGAGTGTATGAGTGAGAGGGAGAGAGAAAAAATGAAAAAGACAGCACCTCCTGCTGGGGCAGTTGGGCAGAGGAGCAAAAGCCTACGGCACCTGGTATTCCCAGGCGGTCTCCCATCCAAGTACTAACCAGGCCTGAGCCTGCTTAGCTTCCGAGATCAGACGAGATCGGGCGTTTTCAGGCTGGTATGGCCGTAGGCACCAGTGCACCGCTCCTCTCCGCACTTAAGCGGCATGCAGCCACTCTCAGCTTGCTCCCACGCTGCTCCTCCTTTCTTACACTCCTCTGCCTTCGCCCCTTCACTCACACCCTACACTCTCCCCTCCCACTTTCACCTCTCCTCTCTCACCCGTCCTCCTCACCATTCACTGGCCACTCCGCTGCTTCCTGCTCACATCACTAGCCACCCCACAATCAGTGCTCCTACCGCACCCCCCCCCCCACCCCCAACAGACACAGACCTCTCGCTGCCCAGGTCGCCACTGCGCTGGTCCTGACGGCCGCCGCATCTCTGCTTCCCCTTTCTTCGCGTTTACTCTACCTTCTGCCTACCAGTGAAGAGATCGCACCCGCTCCAGCCTAGCTATTTAAGACCACCTCAGCTTCGGCAAGCCCGCCGGCCGATGGGATCACAGCTCCTTTTCTCCCCTTACTTCGGAAGGGAACTCAGAAACTTGTCAGACCGCCGGCACTAGATGCTGCGGTGAGAAACCGATCTGACAAATTTAATCGAGGAGGCGAACAGGAATGGTCATGAGCGAGAGGCGCTGGACGCTGCCGACCGGCAGTCGAGCCAGGCCTTTGCAAAAGTCCCACCTATTCAAGGAGGTTCCGTCGCTTGATGAGGCATTCAGCGCCAGGTCCTAAACTGGATTTCACATCGCCTTGGCGGCACAAGACAGGCATTGGCAGTTTCGCGGCTCTGCGTCTGCACGAGATTCGATCTGATTGAAATCTATCAAATATTGAAAGGCCGAGATAGGATGGATGTGCTGAGGATGTTTCCTACGGCAGTCATGTGCAGCAGCTGAGGCCACAGCCTCAGTCAGACGTCTCTTTGGAACAAAGTTGAGGAGAAGTTCGTTAAGGGAGGCTGGTGGATATGTGAAATTGTTTGCCACGGACGCCTAGCGATACAATGTCGGTGGGTACGTTTCAGGCGAACGTTGATGGGTTCTTGATCAGCAACGGCTTCAAATAGAGAGGGTGGGATAATTAACCGTCTCAAGGTGGGTGCAAAAGTGCCTCATTCATTCAGTCCCATGTCTCATGCTCCTGCAGGGCGGAGAGAATAACAGCTGCGCACGGACTAGATGGGCCGAAGGGCCTGCTCACACTGTCAGCGCAACTGCCTGCCGGCCAGCACAGCCACCCCTGCCAGAGAAGTGCAACTGCGCCAAAAGTGGCTGGACCAAAGGATAGTGGACGACGGAAGCAGCTTCTACAGAGTCATGCACAGACCCCGGGCCGGCTAAAGGGAATGCGTGGACAGTACGGGGATCGAACCCACGACCTTGGCGTTATTAGCACCACGCTCTGACCAACTGAGCTAACCGTCCTCGCCTGGGTGGGGCGCGGCTACCTATTGCCAGTCCGGCGGCCTGCAGATGAACCGGCTGGTCCGACTCAGCCATGACAAGCTCTTGAGAGCAGCTTGTGCCGCACAGGGCCATCCGGCTTAGCCGCGGGAAGCAGCTGCCGTCTTTGGTGATGCCTGCTCAGGTGGCAAAGGCAGAGCCGAAGCTGAGAATGGGCGCTGTACGCAAGCGCAGGACACAGCGCAAGCAAGCTTGGGTGCCCTTGCGTCTGGCTGCCTGACTGGCTGAGAGTGAGCGCCGGCAGCAGCTCGCTGCCGAAGCGCGGCTGTCAGGGCCAGGTGATGAAGCATGCTGCCAAGCGCAGCCGGCAGCCCAGCAAAAGCAGATTCTTGTGCCTTGACAGCAGAGTGCTTGCGTTTGCAGGCTGACTGGCAAACGGAGAGCGCAGAGTGTATGAGTGAGAGGGAGAGAGAAAAAATGAAAAAGACAGCACCTCCTGCTGGGGCAGTTGGGCAGAGGAGCAAAAGCCTACGGCACCTGGTATTCCCAGGCGGTCTCCCATCCAAGTACTAACCAGGCCTGAGCCGGCTTAGCTTCCGAGATCAGACGAGATCGGGCGTTTTCAGGCTAGTATGGCCGTAGGCACCAGTGCACCGCTCCTCTCCGCACTTAAGCGGCATGCAGCCACTCTCAGCTTGCTCCCACGCTGCTCCTCCTTTCTTACACTCCTCTGCCTTCGCCCCTTCACTCACACCCTACACTCTCCCCTCCCACTTTCACCTCTCCTCTCTCACCCGTCCTCCTCACCATTCACTGGCCACTCCGCTGCTTCCTGCTCACATCACTAGCCACCCCACAATCAGTGCTCCTACCGCACCCCCCCCCCCACCCCCAACAGACACAGACCTCTCGCTGCCCAGGTCGCCACTGCGCTGGTCCTGACGGCCGCCGCATCTCTGCTTCCCCTTTCTTCGCGTTTACTCTACCTTCTGCCTACCAGTGAAGAGATCGCACCCGCTCCAGCCTAGCTATTTAAGACCACCTCAGCTTCGGCAAGCCCGCCGGCCGATGGGATCACAGCTCCTTTTCTCCCCTTACTTCGGAAGGGAACTCAGAAACTTGTCAGACCGCCGGCACTAGATGCTGCGGTGAGAAACCGATCTGACAAATTTAATCGAGGAGGCGAACAGGAATGGTCATGAGCGAGAGGCGCTGGACGCTGCCGACCGGCAGTCGAGCCAGGCCTTTGCAAAAGTCCCACCTATTCAAGGAGGTTCCGTCGCTTGATGAGGCATTCAGCGCCAGGTCCTAAACTGGATTTCACATCGCCTTGGCGGCACAAGACAGGCATTGGCAGTTTCGCGGCTCTGCGTCTGCACGAGATTCGATCTGATTGAAATCTATCAAATATTGAAAGGCCGAGATAGGATGGATGTGCTGAGGATGTTTCCTACGGCAGTCATGTGCAGCAGCTGAGGCCACAGCCTCAGTCAGACGTCTCTTTGGAACAAAGTTGAGGAGAAGTTCGTTAAGGGAGGCTGGTGGATATGTGAAATTGTTTGCCACGGACGCCTAGCGATACAATGTCGGTGGGTACGTTTCAGGCGAACGTTGATGGGTTCTTGATCAGCAACGGCTTCAAATAGAGAGGGTGGGATAATTAACCGTCTCAAGGTGGGTGCAAAAGTGCCTCATTCATTCAGTCCCATGTCTCATGCTCCTGCAGGGCGGAGAGAATAACAGCTGCGCACGGACTAGATGGGCCGAAGGGCCTGCTCACACTGTCAGCGCAACTGCCTGCCGGCCAGCACAGCCACCCCTGCCAGAGAAGTGCAACTGCGCCAAAAGTGGCTGGACCAAAGGATAGTGGACGACGGAAGCAGCTTCTACAGAGTCATGCACAGACCCCGGGCCGGCTAAAGGGAATGCGTGGACAGTACGGGGATCGAACCCACGACCTTGGCGTTATTAGCACCACGCTCTGACCAACTGAGCTAACCGTCCTCGCCTGGGTGGGGCGCGGCTACCTATTGCCAGTCCGGCGGCCTGCAGATGAACCGGCTGGTCCGACTCAGCCATGACAAGCTCTTGAGAGCAGCTTGTGCCGCACAGGGCCATCCGGCTTAGCCGCGGGAAGCAGCTGCCGTCTTTGGTGATGCCTGCTCAGGTGGCAAAGGCAGAGCCGAAGCTGAGAATGGGCGCTGTACGCAAGCGCAGGACACAGCGCAAGCAAGCTTGGGTGCCCTTGCGTCTGGCTGCCTGACTGGCTGAGAGTGAGCGCCGGCAGCAGCTCGCTGCCGAAGCGCGGCTGTCAGGGCCAGGTGATGAAGCATGCTGCCAAGCGCAGCCGGCAGCCCAGCAAAAGCAGATTCTTGTGCCTTGACAGCAGAGTGCTTGCGTTTGCAGGCTGACTGGCAAACGGAGAGCGCAGAGTGTATGAGTGAGAGGGAGAGAGAAAAAATGAAAAAGACAGCACCTCCTGCTGGGGCAGTTGGGCAGAGGAGCAAAAGCCTACGGCACCTGGTATTCCCAGGCGGTCTCCCATCCAAGTACTAACCAGGCCTGAGCCGGCTTAGCTTCCGAGATCAGACGAGATCGGGCGTTTTCAGGCTAGTATGGCCGTAGGCACCAGTGCACCGCTCCTCTCCGCACTTAAGCGGCATGCAGCCACTCTCAGCTTGCTCCCACGCTGCTCCTCCTTTCTTACACTCCTCTGCCTTCGCCCCTTCACTCACACCCTACACTCTCCCCTCCCACTTTCACCTCTCCTCTCTCACCCGTCCTCCTCACCATTCACTGGCCACTCCGCTGCTTCCTGCTCACATCACTAGCCACCCCACAATCAGTGCTCCTACCGCACCCCCCCCCCCCACCCCCAACAGACACAGACCTCTCGCTGCCCAGGTCGCCACTGCGCTGGTCCTGACGGCCGCCGCATCTCTGCTTCCCCTTTCTTCGCGTTTACTCTACCTTCTGCCTACCAGTGAAGAGATCGCACCCGCTCCAGCCTAGCTATTTAAGACCACCTCAGCTTCGGCAAGCCCGCCGGCCGATGGGATCACAGCTCCTTTTCTCCCCTTACTTCGGAAGGGAACTCAGAAACTTGTCAGACCGCCGGCACTAGATGCTGCGGTGAGAAACCGATCTGACAAATTTAATCGAGGAGGCGAACAGGAATGGTCATGAGCGAGAGGCGCTGGACGCTGCCGACCGGCAGTCGAGCCAGGCCTTTGCAAAAGTCCCACCTATTCAAGGAGGTTCCGTCGCTTGATGAGGCATTCAGCGCCAGGTCCTAAACTGGATTTCACATCGCCTTGGCGGCACAAGACAGGCATTGGCAGTTTCGCGGCTCTGCGTCTGCACGAGATTCGATCTGATTGAAATCTATCAAATATTGAAAGGCCGAGATAGGATGGATGTGCTGAGGATGTTTCCTACGGCAGTCATGTGCAGCAGCTGAGGCCACAGCCTCAGTCAGACGTCTCTTTGGAACAAAGTTGAGGAGAAGTTCGTTAAGGGAGGCTGGTGGATATGTGAAATTGTTTGCCACGGACGCCTAGCGATACAATGTCGGTGGGTACGTTTCAGGCGAACGTTGATGGGTTCTTGATCAGCAACGGCTTCAAATAGAGAGGGTGGGATAATTAACCGTCTCAAGGTGGGTGCAAAAGTGCCTCATTCATTCAGTCCCATGTCTCATGCTCCTGCAGGGCGGAGAGAATAACAGCTGCGCACGGACTAGATGGGCCGAAGGGCCTGCTCACACTGTCAGCGCAACTGCCTGCCGGCCAGCACAGCCACCCCTGCCAGAGAAGTGCAACTGCGCCAAAAGTGGCTGGACCAAAGGATAGTGGCCGACGGAAGCAGCTTCTACAGAGTCATGCACAGACCCCGGGCCGGCTAAAGGGAATGCGTGGACAGTATGGGGATCGAACCCACGACCTTGGCGTTATTAGCACCACGCTCTGACCAACTGAGCTAACCGTCCTCGCCTGGGTGGGGCGCGGCTACCTATTGCCAGTCCGGCGGCCTGCAGATGAACCGGCTGGTCCGACTCAGCCATGACAAACTCTTGAGAGCAGCTTGTGCCGCACAGGGCCAGCCGGCTTAGCCGCGGGAAGCAGCTGCCGTCTTTGGTGATGCCTGCTCAGGTGGCAAAGGCAGAGCCGAAGCTGAGAATGGGCGCTGTACGCAAGCGCAGGACACAGCGCAAGCAAGCTTGGGTGCCCTTGCGTCTGGCTGCCTGACTGGCTGAGAGTGAGCGCCGGCAGCAGCTCGCTGCCGAAGCGCGGCTGTCAGGGCCAGGTGATGAAGCATGCTGCCAAGCGCAGCCGGCAGCCCAGCAAAAGCAGATTCTTGTGCCTTGACAGCAGAGTGCTTGCGTTTGCAGGCTGACTGGCAAACGGAGAGCGCAGAGTGTATGAGTGAGAGGGAGAGAGAAAAAATGAAAAAGACAGCACCTCCTGCTGGGGCAGTTGGGCAGAGGAGCAAAAGCCTACGGCACCTGGTATTCCCAGGCGGTCTCCCATCCAAGTACTAACCAGGCCTGAGCCTGCTTAGCTTCCGAGATCAGACGAGATCGGGCGTTTTCAGGCTAGTATGGCCGTAGGCACCAGTGCACCGCTCCTCTCCGCACTTAAGCGGCATGCAGCCACTCTCAGCTTGCTCCCACGCTGCTCCTCCTTTCTTACACTCCTCTGCCTTCGCCCCTTCACTCACACCCTACACTCTCCCCTCCCACTTTCACCTCTCCTCTCTCACCCGTCCTCCTCACCATTCACTGGCCACTCCGCTGCTTCCTGCTCACATCACTAGCCACCCCACAATCAGTGCTCCTACCGCACCCCCCCCCCCACCCCCAACAGACACAGACCTCTCGCTGCCCAGGTCGCCACTGCGCTGGTGTTGACGGCCGCCGCATCTCTGCTTCCCCTTTCTTCGCGTTTACTCTACCTTCTGCCTACCAGTGAAGAGATCGCACCCGCTCCAGCCTAGCTATTTAAGACCACCTCAGCTTCGGCAAGCCCGCCGGCCGATGGGATCACAGCTCCTTTTCTCCCCTTACTTCGGAAGGGAACTCAGAAACTTGTCAGACCGCCGGCACTAGATGCTGCGGTGAGAAACCGATCTGACAAATTTAATCGAGGAGGCGAACAGGAATGGTCATGAGCGAGAGGCGCTGGACGCTGCCGACCGGCAGTCGAGCCAGGCCTTTGCAAAAGTCCCACCTATTCAAGGAGGTTCCGTCGCTTGATGAGGCATTCAGCGCCAGGTCCTAAACTGGATTTCACATCGCCTTGGCGGCACAAGACAGGCATTGGCAGTTTCGCGGCTCTGCGTCTGCACGAGATTCGATCTGATTGAAATCTATCAAATATTGAAAGGCCGAGATAGGATGGATGTGCTGAGGATGTTTCCTACGGCAGTCATGTGCAGCAGCTGAGGCCACAGCCTCAGTCAGACGTCTCTTTGGAACAAAGTTGAGGAGAAGTTCGTTAAGGGAGGCTGGTGGATATGTGAAATTGTTTGCCACGGACGCCTAGCGATACAATGTCGGTGGGTACGTTTCAGGCGAACGTTGATGGGTTCTTGATCAGCAACGGCTTCAAATAGAGAGGGTGGGATAATTAACCGTCTCAAGGTGGGTGCAAAAGTGCCTCATTCATTCAGTCCCATGTCTCATGCTCCTGCAGGGCGGAGAGAATAACAGCTGCGCACGGACTAGATGGGCCGAAGGGCCTGCTCACACTGTCAGCGCAACTGCCTGCCGGCCAGCACAGCCACCCCTGCCAGAGAAGTGCAACTGCGCCAAAAGTGGCTGGACCAAAGGATAGTGGACGACGGAAGCAGCTTCTACAGAGTCATGCACAGACCCCGGGCCGGCTAAAGGGAATGCGTGGACAGTACGGGGATCGAACCCACGACCTTGGCGTTATTAGCACCACGCTCTGACCAACTGAGCTAACCGTCCTCGCCTGGGTGGGGCGCGGCTACCTATTGCCAGTCCGGCGGCCTGCAGATGAACCGGCTGGTCCGACTCAGCCATGACAAGCTCTTGAGAGCAGCTTGTGCCGCACAGGGCCATCCGGCTTAGCCGCGGGAAGCAGCTGCCGTCTTTGGTGATGCCTGCTCAGGTGGCAAAGGCAGAGCCGAAGCTGAGAATGGGCGCTGTACGCAAGCGCAGGACACAGCGCAAGCAAGCTTGGGTGCCCTTGCGTCTGGCTGCCTGACTGGCTGAGAGTGAGCGCCGGCAGCAGCTCGCTGCCGAAGCGCGGCTGTCAGGGCCAGGTGATGAAGCATGCTGCCAAGCGCAGCCGGCAGCCCAGCAAAAGCAGATTCTTGTGCCTTGACAGCAGAGTGCTTGCGTTTGCAGGCTGACTGGCAAACGGAGAGCGCAGAGTGTATGAGTGAGAGGGAGAGAGAAAAAATGAAAAAGACAGCACCTCCTGCTGGGGCAGTTGGGCAGAGGAGCAAAAGCCTACGGCACCTGGTATTCCCAGGCGGTCTCCCATCCAAGTACTAACCAGGCCTGAGCCTGCTTAGCTTCCGAGATCAGACGAGATCGGGCGTTTTCAGGCTAGTATGGCCGTAGGCACCAGTGCACCGCTCCTCTCCGCACTTAAGCGGCATGCAGCCACTCTCAGCTTGCTCCCACGCTGCTCCTCCTTTCTTACACTCCTCTGCCTTCGCCCCTTCACTCACACCCTACACTC
Source organism: Mobula birostris (assembly GCF_030028105.1). Taxonomy (NCBI): domain Eukaryota; kingdom Metazoa; phylum Chordata; class Chondrichthyes; order Myliobatiformes; family Myliobatidae; genus Mobula; species Mobula birostris. The sequence goes on along the minus strand of NC_092371.1, from coordinate 114,501,213 downwards.
TCCCCTCCCACTTTCACCTCTCCTCTCTCACCCGTCCTCCTCACCATTCACTGGCCACTCCGCTGCTTCCTGCTCACATCACTAGCCACCCCACAATCAGTGCTCCTACCGCACCCCCCCCCCCACCCCCAACAGACACAGACCTCTCGCTGCCCAGGTCGCCACTGCGCTGGTCCTGACGGCCGCCGCATCTCTGCTTCCCCTTTCTTCGCGTTTACTCTACCTTCTGCCTACCAGTGAAGAGATCGCACCCGCTCCAGCCTAGCTATTTAAGACCACCTCAGCTTCGGCAAGCCCGCCGGCCGATGGGATCACAGCTCCTTTTCTCCCCTTACTTCGGAAGGGAACTCAGAAACTTGTCAGACCGCCGGCACTAGATGCTGCGGTGAGAAACCGATCTGACAAATTTAATCGAGGAGGCGAACAGGAATGGTCATGAGCGAGAGGCGCTGGACGCTGCCGACCGGCAGTCGAGCCAGGCCTTTGCAAAAGTCCCACCTATTCAAGGAGGTTCCGTCGCTTGATGAGGCATTCAGCGCCAGGTCCTAAACTGGATTTCACATCGCCTTGGCGGCACAAGACAGGCATTGGCAGTTTCGCGGCTCTGCGTCTGCACGAGATTCGATCTGATTGAAATCTATCAAATATTGAAAGGCCGAGATAGGATGGATGTGCTGAGGATGTTTCCTACGGCAGTCATGTGCAGCAGCTGAGGCCACAGCCTCAGTCAGACGTCTCTTTGGAACAAAGTTGAGGAGAAGTTCGTTAAGGGAGGCTGGTGGATATGTGAAATTGTTTGCCACGGACGCCTAGCGATACAATGTCGGTGGGTACGTTTCAGGCGAACGTTGATGGGTTCTTGATCAGCAACGGCTTCAAATAGAGAGGGTGGGATAATTAACCGTCTCAAGGTGGGTGCAAAAGTGCCTCATTCATTCAGTCCCATGTCTCATGCTCCTGCAGGGCGGAGAGAATAACAGCTGCGCACGGACTAGATGGGCCGAAGGGCCTGCTCACACTGTCAGCGCAACTGCCTGCCGGCCAGCACAGCCACCCCTGCCAGAGAAGTGCAACTGCGCCAAAAGTGGCTGGACCAAAGGATAGTGGACGACGGAAGCAGCTTCTACAGAGTCATGCACAGACCCCGGGCCGGCTAAAGGGAATGCGTGGACAGTACGGGGATCGAACCCACGACCTTGGCGTTATTAGCACCACGCTCTGACCAACTGAGCTAACCGTCCTCGCCTGGGTGGGGCGCGGCTACCTATTGCCAGTCCGGCGGCCTGCAGATGAACCGGCTGGTCCGACTCAGCCATGACAAGCTCTTGAGAGCAGCTTGTGCCGCACAGGGCCATCCGGCTTAGCCGCGGGAAGCAGCTGCCGTCTTTGGTGATGCCTGCTCAGGTGGCAAAGGCAGAGCCGAAGCTGAGAATGGGCGCTGTACGCAAGCGCAGGACACAGCGCAAGCAAGCTTGGGTGCCCTTGCGTCTGGCTGCCTGACTGGCTGAGAGTGAGCGCCGGCAGCAGCTCGCTGCCGAAGCGCGGCTGTCAGGGCCAGGTGATGAAGCATGCTGCCAAGCGCAGCCGGCAGCCCAGCAAAAGCAGATTCTTGTGCCTTGACAGCAGAGTGCTTGCGTTTGCAGGCTGACTGGCAAACGGAGAGCGCAGAGTGTATGAGTGAGAGGGAGAGAGAAAAAATGAAAAAGACAGCACCTCCTGCTGGGGCAGTTGGGCAGAGGAGCAAAAGCCTACGGCACCTGGTATTCCCAGGCGGTCTCCCATCCAAGTACTAACCAGGCCTGAGCCTGCTTAGCTTCCGAGATCAGACGAGATCGGGCGTTTTCAGGCTAGTATGGCCGTAGGCACCAGTGCACCGCTCCTCTCCGCACTTAAGCGGCATGCAGCCACTCTCAGCTTGCTCCCACGCTGCTCCTCCTTTCTTACACTCCTCTGCCTTCGCCCCTTCACTCACACCCTACACTCTCCCCTCCCACTTTCACCTCTCCTCTCTCACCCGTCCTCCTCACCATTCACTGGCCACTCCGCTGCTTCCTGCTCACATCACTAGCCACCCCACAATCAGTGCTCCTACCGCACCCCCCCCCCACCCCCAACAGACACAGACCTCTCGCTGCCCAGGTCGCCACTGCGCTGGTCCTGACGGCCGCCGCATCTCTGCTTCCCCTTTCTTCGCGTTTACTCTACCTTCTGCCTACCAGTGAAGAGATCGCACCCGCTCCAGCCTAGCTATTTAAGACCACCTCAGCTTCGGCAAGCCCGCCGGCCGATGGGATCACAGCTCCTTTTCTCCCCTTACTTCGGAAGGGAACTCAGAAACTTGTCAGACCGCCGGCACTAGATGCTGCGGTGAGAAACCGATCTGACAAATTTAATCGAGGAGGCGAACAGGAATGGTCATGAGCGAGAGGCGCTGGACGCTGCCGACCGGCAGTCGAGCCAGGCCTTTGCAAAAGTCCCACCTATTCAAGGAGGTTCCGTCGCTTGATGAGGCATTCAGCGCCAGGTCCTAAACTGGATTTCACATCGCCTTGGCGGCACAAGACAGGCATTGGCAGTTTCGCGGCTCTGCGTCTGCACGAGATTCGATCTGATTGAAATCTATCAAATATTGAAAGGCCGAGATAGGATGGATGTGCTGAGGATGTTTCCTACGGCAGTCATGTGCAGCAGCTGAGGCCACAGCCTCAGTCAGACGTCTCTTTGGAACAAAGTTGAGGAGAAGTTCGTTAAGGGAGGCTGGTGGATATGTGAAATTGTTTGCCACGGACGCCTAGCGATACAATGTCGGTGGGTACGTTTCAGGCGAACGTTGATGGGTTCTTGATCAGCAACGGCTTCAAATAGAGAGGGTGGGATAATTAACCGTCTCAAGGTGGGTGCAAAAGTGCCTCATTCATTCAGTCCCATGTCTCATGCTCCTGCAGGGCGGAGAGAATAACAGCTGCGCACGGACTAGATGGGCCGAAGGGCCTGCTCACACTGTCAGCGCAACTGCCTGCCGGCCAGCACAGCCACCCCTGCCAGAGAAGTGCAACTGCGCCAAAAGTGGCTGGACCAAAGGATAGTGGCCGACGGAAGCAGCTTCTACAGAGTCATGCACAGACCCCGGGCCGGCTAAAGGGAATGCGTGGACAGTACGGGGATCGAACCCACGACCTTGGCGTTATTAGCACCACGCTCTGACCAACTGAGCTAACCGTCCTCGCCTGGGTGGGGCGCGGCTACCTATTGCCAGTCCGGCGGCCTGCAGATGAACCGGCTGGTCCGACTCAGCCATGACAAGCTCTTGAGAGCAGCTTGTGCCGCACAGGGCCATCCGGCTTAGCCGCGGGAAGCAGCTGCCGTCTTTGGTGATGCCTGCTCAGGTGGCAAAGGCAGAGCCGAAGCTGAGAATGGGCGCTGTACGCAAGCGCAGGACACAGCGCAAGCAAGCTTGGGTGCCCTTGCGTCTGGCTGCCTGACTGGCTGAGAGTGAGCGCCGGCAGCAGCTCGCTGCCGAAGCGCGGCTGTCAGGGCCAGGTGATGAAGCATGCTGCCAAGCGCAGCCGGCAGCCCAGCAAAAGCAGATTCTTGTGCCTTGACAGCAGAGTGCTTGCGTTTGCAGGCTGACTGGCAAACGGAGAGCGCAGAGTGTATGAGTGAGAGGGAGAGAGAAAAAATGAAAAAGACAGCACCTCCTGCTGGGGCAGTTGGGCAGAGGAGCAAAAGCCTACGGCACCTGGTATTCCCAGGCGGTCTCCCATCCAAGTACTAACCAGGCCTGAGCCTGCTTAGCTTCCGAGATCAGACGAGATCGGGCGTTTTCAGGCTAGTATGGCCGTAGGCACCAGTGCACCGCTCCTCTCCGCACTTAAGCGGCATGCAGCCACTCTCAGCTTGCTCCCACGCTGCTCCTCCTTTCTTACACTCCTCTGCCTTCGCCCCTTCACTCACACCCTACACTCTCCCCTCCCACTTTCACCTCTCCTCTCTCACCCGTCCTCCTCAGCATTCACTGGCCACTCCGCTGCTTCCTGCTCACATCACTAGCCACCCCACAATCAGTGCTCCTACCGCACCCCCCCCCCCACCCCCAACAGACACAGACCTCTCGCTGCCCAGGTCGCCACTGCGCTGGTCCTGACGGCCGCCGCATCTCTGCTTCCCCTTTCTTCGCGTTTACTCTACCTTCTGCCTACCAGTGAAGAGATCGCACCCGCTCCAGCCTAGCTATTTAAGACCACCTCAGCTTCGGCAAGCCCGCCGGCCGATGGGATCACAGCTCCTTTTCTCCCCTTACTTCGGAAGGGAACTCAGAAACTTGTCAGACCGCCGGCACTAGATGCTGCGGTGAGAAACCGATCTGACAAATTTAATCGAGGAGGCGAACAGGAATGGTCATGAGCGAGAGGCGCTGGACGCTGCCGACCGGCAGTCGAGCCAGGCCTTTGCAAAAGTCCCACCTATTCAAGGAGGTTCCGTCGCTTGATGAGGCATTCAGCGCCAGGTCCTAAACTGGATTTCACATCGCCTTGGCGGCACAAGACAGGCATTGGCAGTTTCGCGGCTCTGCGTCTGCACGAGATTCGATCTGATTGAAATCTATCAAATATTGAAAGGCCGAGATAGGATGGATGTGCTGAGGATGTTTCCTACGGCAGTCATGTGCAGCAGCTGAGGCCACAGCCTCAGTCAGACGTCTCTTTGGAACAAAGTTGAGGAGAAGTTCGTTAAGGGAGGCTGGTGGATATGTGAAATTGTTTGCCACGGACGCCTAGCGATACAATGTCGGTGGGTACGTTTCAGGCGAACGTTGATGGGTTCTTGATCAGCAACGGCTTCAAATAGAGAGGGTGGGATAATTAACCGTCTCAAGGTGGGTGCAAAAGTGCCTCATTCATTCAGTCCCATGTCTCATGCTCCTGCAGGGCGGAGAGAATAACAGCTGCGCACGGACTAGATGGGCCGAAGGGCCTGCTCACACTGTCAGCGCAACTGCCTGCCGGCCAGCACAGCCACCCCTGCCAGAGAAGTGCAACTGCGCCAAAAGTGGCTGGACCAAAGGATAGTGGACGACGGAAGCAGCTTCTACAGAGTCATGCACAGACCCCGGGCCGGCCAAAGGGAATGCGTGGACAGTACGGGGATCGAACCCACGACCTTGGCGTTATTAGCACCACGCTCTGACCAACTGAGCTAACCGTCCTCGCCTGGGTGGGGCGCGGCTACCTATTGCCAGTCCGGCGGCCTGCAGATGAACCGGCTGGTCCGACTCAGCCATGACAAGCTCTTGAGAGCAGCTTGTGCCGCACAGGGCCATCCGGCTTAGCCGCGGGAAGCAGCTGCCGTCTTTGGTGATGCCTGCTCAGGTGGCAAAGGCAGAGCCGAAGCTGAGAATGGGCGCTGTACGCAAGCGCAGGACACAGCGCAAGCAAGCTTGGGTGCCCTTGCGTCTGGCTGCCTGACTGGCTGAGAGTGAGCGCCGGCAGCAGCTCGCTGCCGAAGCGCGGCTGTCAGGGCCAGGTGATGAAGCATGCTGCCAAGCGCAGCCGGCAGCCCAGCAAAAGCAGATTCTTGTGCCTTGACAGCAGAGTGCTTGCGTTTGCAGGCTGACTGGCAAACGGAGAGCGCAGAGTGTATGAGTGAGAGGGAGAGAGAAAAAATGAAAAAGACAGCACCTCCTGCTGGGGCAGTTGGGCAGAGGAGCAAAAGCCTACGGCACCTGGTATTCCCAGGCGGTCTCCCATCCAAGTACTAACCAGGCCTGAGCCTGCTTAGCTTCCGAGATCAGACGAGATCGGGCGTTTTCAGGCTAGTATGGCCGTAGGCACCAGTGCACCGCTCCTCTCCGCACTTAAGCGGCATGCAGCCACTCTCAGCTTGCTCCCACGCTGCTCCTCCTTTCTTACACTCCTCTGCCTTCGCCCCTTCACTCACACCCTACACTCTCCCCTCCCACTTTCACCTCTCCTCTCTCACCCGTCCTCCTCACCATTCACTGGCCACTCCGCTGCTTCCTGCTCACATCACTAGCCACCCCACAATCAGTGCTCCTACCGCACCCCCCCCCCCACCCCCAACAGACACAGACCTCTCGCTGCCCAGGTCGCCACTGCGCTGGTCCTGACGGCCGCCGCATCTCTGCTTCCCCTTTCTTCGCGTTTACTCTACCTTCTGCCTACCAGTGAAGAGATCGCACCCGCTCCAGCCTAGCTATTTAAGACCACCTCAGCTTCGGCAAGCCCGCCGGCCGATGGGATCACAGCTCCTTTTCTCCCCTTACTTCGGAAGGGAACTCAGAAACTTGTCAGACCGCCGGCACTAGATGCTGCGGTGAGAAACCGATCTGACAAATTTAATCGAGGAGGCGAACAGGAATGGTCATGAGCGAGAGGCGCTGGACGCTGCCGACCGGCAGTCGAGCCAGGCCTTTGCAAAAGTCCCACCTATTCAAGGAGGTTCCGTCGCTTGATGAGGCATTCAGCGCCAGGTCCTAAACTGGATTTCACATCGCCTTGGCGGCACAAGACAGGCATTGGCAGTTTCGCGGCTCTGCGTCTGCACGAGATTCGATCTGATTGAAATCTATCAAATATTGAAAGGCCGAGATAGGATGGATGTGCTGAGGATGTTTCCTACGGCAGTCATGTGCAGCAGCTGAGGCCACAGCCTCAGTCAGACGTCTCTTTGGAACAAAGTTGAGGAGAAGTTCGTTAAGGGAGGCTGGTGGATATGTGAAATTGTTTGCCACGGACGCCTAGCGATACAATGTCGGTGGGTACGTTTCAGGCGAACGTTGATGGGTTCTTGATCAGCAACGGCTTCAAATAGAGAGGGTGGGATAATTAACCGTCTCAAGGTGGGTGCAAAAGTGCCTCATTCATTCAGTCCCATGTCTCATGCTCCTGCAGGGCGGAGAGAATAACAGCTGCGCACGGACTAGATGGGCCGAAGGGCCTGCTCACACTGTCAGCGCAACTGCCTGCCGGCCAGCACAGCCACCCCTGCCAGAGAAGTGCAACTGCGCCAAAAGTGGCTGGACCAAAGGATAGTGGACGACGGAAGCAGCTTCTACAGAGTCATGCACAGACCCCGGGCCGGCTAAAGGGAATGCGTGGACAGTATGGGGATCGAACCCACGACCTTGGCGTTATTAGCACCACGCTCTGACCAACTGAGCTAACCGTCCTCGCCTGGGTGGGGCGCGGCTACCTATTGCCAGTCCGGCGGCCTGCAGATGAACCGGCTGGTCCGACTCAGCCATGACAAGCTCTTGAGAGCAGCTTGTGCCGCACAGGGCCATCCGGCTTAGCCGCGGGAAGCAGCTGCCGTCTTTGGTGATGCCTGCTCAGGTGGCAAAGGCAGAGCCGAAGCTGAGAATGGGCGCTGTACGCAAGCGCAGGACACAGCGCAAGCAAGCTTGGGTGCCCTTGCGTCTGGCTGCCTGACTGGCTGAGAGTGAGCGCCGGCAGCAGCTCGCTGCCGAAGCGCGGCTGTCAGGGCCAGGTGATGAAGCATGCTGCCAAGCGCAGCCGGCAGCCCAGCAAAAGCAGATTCTTGTGCCTTGACAGCAGAGTGCTTGCGTTTGCAGGCTGACTGGCAAACGGAGAGCGCAGAGTGTATGAGTGAGAGGGAGAGAGAAAAAATGAAAAAGACAGCACCTCCTGCTGGGGCAGTTGGGCAGAGGAGCAAAAGCCTACGGCACCTGGTATTCCCAGGCGGTCTCCCATCCAAGTACTAACCAGGCCTGAGCCTGCTTAGCTTCCGAGATCAGACGAGATCGGGCGTTTTCAGGCTAGTATGGCCGTAGGCACCAGTGCACCGCTCCTCTCCGCACTTAAGCGGCATGCAGCCACTCTCAGCTTGCTCCCACGCTGCTCCTCCTTTCTTACACTCCTCTGCCTTCGCCCCTTCACTCACACCCTACACTCTCCCCTCCCACTTTCACCTCTCCTCTCTCACCCGTCCTCCTCACCATTCACTGGCCACTCCGCTGCTTGCTGCTCACATCACTAGCCACCCCACAATCAGTGCTCCTACCGCACCCCCCCCCCACCCCCAACAGACACAGACCTCTCGCTGCCCAGGTCGCCACTGCGCTGGTCCTGACGGCCGCCGCATCTCTGCTTCCCCTTTCTTCGCGTTTACTCTACCTTCTGCCTACCAGTGAAGAGATCGCACCCGCTCCAGCCTAGCTATTTAAGACCACCTCAGCTTCGGCAAGCCCGCCGGCCGATGGGATCACAGCTCCTTTTCTCCCCTTACTTCGGAAGGGAACTCAGAAACTTGTCAGACCGCCGGCACTAGATGCTGCGGTGAGAAACCGATCTGACAAATTTAATCGAGGAGGCGAACAGGAATGGTCATGAGCGAGAGGCGCTGGACGCTGCCGACCGGCAGTCGAGCCAGGCCTTTGCAAAAGTCCCACCTATTCAAGGAGGTTCCGTCGCTTGATGAGGCATTCAGCGCCAGGTCCTAAACTGGATTTCACATCGCCTTGGCGGCACAAGACAGGCATTGGCAGTTTCGCGGCTCTGCGTCTGCACGAGATTCGATCTGATTGAAATCTATCAAATATTGAAAGGCCGAGATAGGATGGATGTGCTGAGGATGTTTCCTACGGCAGTCATGTGCAGCAGCTGAGGCCACAGCCTCAGTCAGACGTCTCTTTGGAACAAAGTTGAGGAGAAGTTCGTTAAGGGAGGCTGGTGGATATGTGAAATTGTTTGCCACGGACGCCTAGCGATACAATGTCGGTGGGTACGTTTCAGGCGAACGTTGATGGGTTCTTGATCAGCAACGGCTTCAAATAGAGAGGGTGGGATAATTAACCGTCTCAAGGTGGGTGCAAAAGTGCCTCATTCATTCAGTCCCATGTCTCATGCTCCTGCAGGGCGGAGAGAATAACAGCTGCGCACGGACCAGATGGGCCGAAGGGCCTGCTCACACTGTCAGCGCAACTGCCTGCCGGCCAGCACAGCCACCCCTGCCAGAGAAGTGCAACTGCGCCAAAAGTGGCTGGACCAAAGGATAGTGGACGACGGAAGCAGCTTCTACAGAGTCATGCACAGACCCCGGGCCGGCTAAAGGGAATGCGTGGACAGTATGGGGATCGAACCCACGACCTTGGCGTTATTAGCACCACGCTCTGACCAACTGAGCTAACCGTCCTCGCCTGGGTGGGGCGCGGCTACCTATTGCCAGTCCGGCGGCCTGCAGATGAACCGGCTGGTCCGACTCAGCCATGACAAGCTCTTGAGAGCAGCTTGTGCCGCACAGGGCCATCCGGCTTAGCCGCGGGAAGCAGCTGCCGTCTTTGGTGATGCCTGCTCAGGTGGCAAAGGCAGAGCCGAAGCTGAGAATGGGCGCTGTACGCAAGCGCAGGACACAGCGCAAGCAAGCTTGGGTGCCCTTGCGTCTGGCTGCCTGACTGGCTGAGAGTGAGCGCCGGCAGCAGCTCGCTGCCGAAGCGCGGCTGTCAGGGCCAGGTGATGAAGCATGCTGCCAAGCGCAGCCGGCAGCCCAGCAAAAGCAGATTCTTGTGCCTTGACAGCAGAGTGCTTGCGTTTGCAGGCTGACTGGCAAACGGAGAGCGCAGAGTGTATGAGTGAGAGGGAGAGAGAAAAAATGAAAAAGACAGCACCTCCTGCTGGGGCAGTTGGGCAGAGGAGCAAAAGCCTACGGCACCTGGTATTCCCAGGCGGTCTCCCATCCAAGTACTAACCAGGCCTGAGCCTGCTTAGCTTCCGAGATCAGACGAGATCGGGCGTTTTCAGGCTAGTATGGCCGTAGGCACCAGTGCACCGCTCCTCTCCGCACTTAAGCGGCATGCAGCCACTCTCAGCTTGCTCCCACGCTGCTCCTCCTTTCTTACACTCCTCTGCCTTCGCCCCTTCACTCACACCCTACACTCTCCCCTCCCACTTTCACCTCTCCTCTCTCACCCGTCCTCCTCACCATTCACTGGCCACTCCGCTGCTTGCTGCTCACATCACTAGCCACCCCACAATCAGTGCTCCTACCGCACCCACCCCCCCCCACCCCCAACAGACACAGACCTCTCGCTGCCCAGGTCGCCACTGCGCTGGTCCTGACGGCCGCCGCATCTCTGCTTCCCCTTTCTTCGCGTTTACTCTACCTTCTGCCTACCAGTGAAGAGATCGCACCCGCTCCAGCCTAGCTATTTAAGACCACCTCAGCTTCGGCAAGCCCGCCGGCCGATGGGATCACAGCTCCTTTTCTCCCCTTACTTCGGAAGGGAACTCAGAAACTTGTCAGACCGCCGGCACTAGATGCTGCGGTGAGAAACCGATCTGACAAATTTAATCGAGGAGGCGAACAGGAATGGTCATGAGCGAGAGGCGCTGGACGCTGCCGACCGGCAGTCGAGCCAGGCCTTTGCAAAAGTCCCACCTATTCAAGGAGGTTCCGTCGCTTGATGAGGCATTCAGCGCCAGGTCCTAAACTGGATTTCACATCGCCTTGGCGGCACAAGACAGGCATTGGCAGTTTCGCGGCTCTGCGTCTGCACGAGATTCGATCTGATTGAAATCTATCAAATATTGAAAGGCCGAGATAGGATGGATGTGCTGAGGATGTTTCCTACGGCAGTCATGTGCAGCAGCTGAGGCCACAGCCTCAGTCAGACGTCTCTTTGGAACAAAGTTGAGGAGAAGTTCGTTAAGGGAGGCTGGTGGATATGTGAAATTGTTTGCCACGGACGCCTAGCGATACAATGTCGGTGGGTACGTTTCAGGCGAACGTTGATGGGTTCTTGATCAGCAACGGCTTCAAATAGAGAGGGTGGGATAATTAACCGTCTCAAGGTGGGTGCAAAAGTGCCTCATTCATTCAGTCCCATGTCTCATGCTCCTGCAGGGCGGAGAGAATAACAGCTGCGCACGGACTAGATGGGCCGAAGGGCCTGCTCACACTGTCAGCGCAACTGCCTGCCGGCCAGCACAGCCACCCCTGCCAGAGAAGTGCAACTGCGCCAAAAGTGGCTGGACCAAAGGATAGTGGACGACGGAAGCAGCTTCTACAGAGTCATGCACAGACCCCGGGCCGGCTAAAGGGAATGCGTGGACAGTATGGGGATCGAACCCACGACCTTGGCGTTATTAGCACCACGCTCTGACCAACTGAGCTAACCGTCCTCGCCTGGGTGGGGCGCGGCTACCTATTGCCAGTCCGGCGGCCTGCAGATGAACCGGCTGGTCCGACTCAGCCATGACAAGCTCTTGAGAGCAGCTTGTGCCGCACAGGGCCATCCGGCTTAGCTGCGGGAAGCAGCTGCCGTCTTTGGTGATGCCTGCTCAGGTGGCAAAGGCAGAGCCGAAGCTGAGAATGGGCGCTGTACGCAAGCGCAGGACACAGCGCAAGCAAGCTTGGGTGCCCTTGCGTCTGGCTGCCTGACTGGCTGAGAGTGAGCGCCGGCAGCAGCTCGCTGCCGAAGCGCGGCTGTCAGGGCCAGGTGATGAAGCATGCTGCCAAGCGCAGCCGGCAGCCCAGCAAAAGCAGATTCTTGTGCCTTGACAGCAGAGTGCTTGCGTTTGCAGGCTGACTGGCAAACGGAGAGCGCAGAGTGTATGAGTGAGAGGGAGAGAGAAAAAATGAAAAAGACAGCACCTCCTGCTGGGGCAGTTGGGCAGAGGAGCAAAAGCCTACGGCACCTGGTATTCCCAGGCGGTCTCCCATCCAAGTACTAACCAGGCCTGAGCCTGCTTAGCTTCCGAGATCAGACGAGATCGGGCGTTTTCAGGCTAGTATGGCCGTAGGCACCAGTGCACCGCTCCTCTCCGCACTTAAGCGGCATGCAGCCACTCTCAGCTTGCTCCCACGCTGCTCCTCCTTTCTTACACTCCTCTGCCTTCGCCCCTTCACTCACACCCTACACTCTCCCCTCCCACTTTCACCTCTCCTCTCTCACCCGTCCTCCTCACCATTCACTGGCCACTCCGCTGCTTGCTGCTCACATCACTAGCCACCCCACAATCAGTGCTCCTACCGCACCCACCCCCCCCCACCCCCAACAGACACAGACCTCTCGCTGCCCAGGTCGCCACTGCGCTGGTCCTGACGGCCGCCGCATCTCTGCTTCCCCTTTCTTCGCGTTTACTCTACCTTCTGCCTACCAGTGAAGAGATCGCACCCGCTCCAGCCTAGCTATTTAAGACCACCTCAGCTTCGGCAAGCCCGCCGGCCGATGGGATCACAGCTCCTTTTCTCCCCTTACTTCGGAAGGGAACTCAGAAACTTGTCAGACCGCCGGCACTAGATGCTGCGGTGAGAAACCGATCTGACAAATTTAATCGAGGAGGCGAACAGGAATGGTCATGAGCGAGAGGCGCTGGACGCTGCCGACCGGCAGTCGAGCCAGGCCTTTGCAAAAGTCCCACCTATTCAAGGAGGTTCCGTCGCTTGATGAGGCATTCAGCGCCAGGTCCTAAACTGGATTTCACATCGCCTTGGCGGCACAAGACAGGCATTGGCAGTTTCGCGGCTCTGCGTCTGCACGAGATTCGATCTGATTGAAATCTATCAAATATTGAAAGGCCGAGATAGGATGGATGTGCTGAGGATGTTTCCTACGGCAGTCATGTGCAGCAGCTGAGGCCACAGCCTCAGTCAGACGTCTCTTTGGAACAAAGTTGAGGAGAAGTTCGTTAAGGGAGGCTGGTGGATATGTGAAATTGTTTGCCACGGACGCCTAGCGATACAATGTCGGTGGGTACGTTTCAGGCGAACGTTGATGGGTTCTTGATCAGCAACGGCTTCAAATAGAGAGGGTGGGATAATTAACCGTCTCAAGGTGGGTGCAAAAGTGCCTCATTCATTCAGTCCCATGTCTCATGCTCCTGCAGGGCGGAGAGAATAACAGCTGCGCACGGACTAGATGGGCCGAAGGGCCTGCTCACACTGTCAGCGCAACTGCCTGCCGGCCAGCACAGCCACCCCTGCCAGAGAAGTGCAACTGCGCCAAAAGTGGCTGGACCAAAGGATAGTGGACGACGGAAGCAGCTTCTACAGAGTCATGCACAGACCCCGGGCCGGCTAAAGGGAATGCGTGGACAGTATGGGGATCGAACCCACGACCTTGGCGTTATTAGCACCACGCTCTGACCAACTGAGCTAACCGTCCTCGCCTGGGTGGGGCGCGGCTACCTATTGCCAGTCCGGCGGCCTGCAGATGAACCGGCTGGTCCGACTCAGCCATGACAAGCTCTTGAGAGCAGCTTGTGCCGCACAGGGCCAGCCGGCTTAGCCGCGGGAAGCAGCTGCCGTCTTTGGTGATGCCTGCTCAGGTGGCAAAGGCAGAGCCGAAGCTGAGAATGGGCGCTGTACGCAAGCGCAGGACACAGCGCAAGCAAGCTTGGGTGCCCTTGCGTCTGGCTGCCTGACTGGCTGAGAGTGAGCGCCGGCAGCAGCTCGCTGCCGAAGCGCGGCTGTCAGGGCCAGGTGATGAAGCATGCTGCCAAGCGCAGCCGGCAGCCCAGCAAAAGCAGATTCTTGTGCCTTGACAGCAGAGTGCTTGCGTTTGCAGGCTGACTGGCAAACGGAGAGCGCAGAGTGTATGAGTGAGAGGGAGAGAGAAAAAATGAAAAAGACAGCACCTCCTGCTGGGGCAGTTGGGCAGAGGAGCAAAAGCCTACGGCACCTGGTATTCCCAGGCGGTCTCCCATCCAAGTACTAACCAGGCCTGAGCCTGCTTAGCTTCCGAGATCAGACGAGATCGGGCGTTTTCAGGCTAGTATGGCCGTAGGCACCAGTGCACCGCTCCTCTCCGCACTTAAGCGGCATGCAGCCACTCTCAGCTTGCTCCCACGCTGCTCCTCCTTTCTTACACTCCTCTGCCTTCGCCCCTTCACTCACACCCTACACTCTCCCCTCCCACTTTCACCTCTCCTCTCTCACCCGTCCTCCTCACCATTCACTGGCCACTCCGCTGCTTGCTGCTCACATCACTAGCCACCCCACAATCAGTGCTCCTACCGCACCCACCCCCCCCCCCACCCCCAACAGACACAGACCTCTCGCTGCCCAGGTCGCCACTGCGCTGGTCCTGACGGCCGCCGCATCTCTGCTTCCCCTTTCTTCGCGTTTACTCTACCTTCTGCCTACCAGTGAAGAGATCGCACCCGCTCCAGCCTAGCTATTTAAGACCACCTCAGCTTCGGCAAGCCCGCCGGCCGATGGGATCACAGCTCCTTTTCTCCCCTTACTTCGGAAGGGAACTCAGAAACTTGTCAGACCGCCGGCACTAGATGCTGCGGTGAGAAACCGATCTGACAAATTTAATCGAGGAGGCGAACAGGAATGGTCATGAGCGAGAGGCGCTGGACGCTGCCGACCGGCAGTCGAGCCAGGCCTTTGCAAAAGTCCCACCTATTCAAGGAGGTTCCGTCGCTTGATGAGGCATTCAGCGCCAGGTCCTAAACTGGATTTCACATCGCCTTGGCGGCACAAGACAGGCATTGGCAGTTTCGCGGCTCTGCGTCTGCACGAGATTCGATCTGATTGAAATCTATCAAATATTGAAAGGCCGAGATAGGATGGATGTGCTGAGGATGTTTCCTACGGCAGTCATGTGCAGCAGCTGAGGCCACAGCCTCAGTCAGACGTCTCTTTGGAACAAAGTTGAGGAGAAGTTCGTTAAGGGAGGCTGGTGGATATGTGAAATTGTTTGCCTCGGACGCCTAGCGATACAATGTCGGTGGGTACGTTTCAGGCGAACGTTGATGGGTTCTTGATCAGCAACGGCTTCAAATAGAGAGGGTGGGATAATTAACCGTCTCAAGGTGGGTGCAAAAGTGCCTCATTCATTCAGTCCCATGTCTCATGCTCCTGCAGGGCGGAGAGAATAACAGCTGCGCACGGACTAGATGGGCCGAAGGGCCTGCTCACACTGTCAGCGCAACTGCCTGCCGGCCAGCACAGCCACCCCTGCCAGAGAAGTGCAACTGCGCCAAAAGTGGCTGGACCAAAGGATAGTGGACGACGGAAGCAGCTTCTACAGAGTCATGCACAGACCCCGGGCCGGCTAAAGGGAATGCGTGGACAGTATGGGGATCGAACCCACGACCTTGGCGTTATTAGCACCACGCTCTGACCAACTGAGCTAACCGTCCTCGCCTGGGTGGGGCGCGGCTACCTATTGCCAGTCCGGCGGCCTGCAGATGAACCGGCTGGTCCGACTCAGCCATGACAAGCTCTTGAGAGCAGCTTGTGCCGCACAGGGCCATCCGGCTTAGCCGCGGGAAGCAGCTGCCGTCTTTGGTGATGCCTGCTCAGGTGGCAAAGGCAGAGCCGAAGCTGAGAATGGGCGCTGTACGCAAGCGCAGGACACAGCGCAAGCAAGCTTGGGTGCCCTTGCGTCTGGCTGCCTGACTGGCTGAGAGTGAGCGCCGGCAGCAGCTCGCTGCCGAAGCGCGGCTGTCAGGGCCAGGTGATGAAGCATGCTGCCAAGCGCAGCCGGCAGCCCAGCAAAAGCAGATTCTTGTGCCTTGACAGCAGAGTGCTTGCGTTTGCAGGCTGACTGGCAAACGGAGAGCGCAGAGTGTATGAGTGAGAGGGAGAGAGAAAAAATGAAAAAGACAGCACCTCCTGCTGGGGCAGTTGGGCAGAGGAGCAAAAGCCTACGGCACCTGGTATTCCCAGGCGGTCTCCCATCCAAGTACTAACCAGGCCTGAGCCTGCTTAGCTTCCGAGATCAGACGAGATCGGGCGTTTTCAGGCTAGTATGGCCGTAGGCACCAGTGCACCGCTCCTCTCCGCACTTAAGCGGCATGCAGCCACTCTCAGCTTGCTCCCACGCTGCTCCTCCTTTCTTACACTCCTCTGCCTTCGCCCCTTCACTCACACCCTACACTCTCCCCTCCCACTTTCACCTCTCCTCTCTCACCCGTCCTCCTCACCATTCACTGGCCACTCCGCTGCTTGCTGCTCACATCACTAGCCACCCCACAATCAGTGCTCCTACCGCACCCACCCCCCCCCACCCCCAACAGACACAGACCTCTCGCTGCCCAGGTCGCCACTGCGCTGGTCCTGACGGCCGCCGCATCTCTGCTTCCCCTTTCTTCGCGTTTACTCTACCTTCTGCCTACCAGTGAAGAGATCGCACCCGCTCCAGCCTAGCTATTTAAGACCACCTCAGCTTCGGCAAGCCCGCCGGCCGATGGGATCACAGCTCCTTTTCTCCCCTTACTTCGGAAGGGAACTCAGAAACTTGTCAGACCGCCGGCACTAGATGCTGCGGTGAGAAACCGATCTGACAAATTTAATCGAGGAGGCGAACAGGAATGGTCATGAGCGAGAGGCGCTGGACGCTGCCGACCGGCAGTCGAGCCAGGCCTTTGCAAAAGTCCCACCTATTCAAGGAGGTTCCGTCGCTTGATGAGGCATTCAGCGCCAGGTCCTAAACTGGATTTCACATCGCCTTGGCGGCACAAGACAGGCATTGGCAGTTTCGCGGCTCTGCGTCTGCACGAGATTCGATCTGATTGAAATCTATCAAATATTGAAAGGCCGAGATAGGATGGATGTGCTGAGGATGTTTCCTACGGCAGTCATGTGCAGCAGCTGAGGCCACAGCCTCAGTCAGACGTCTCTTTGGAACAAAGTTGAGGAGAAGTTCGTTAAGGGAGGCTGGTGGATATGTGAAATTGTTTGCCACGGACGCCTAGCGATACAATGTCGGTGGGTACGTTTCAGGCGAACGTTGATGGGTTCTTGATCAGCAACGGCTTCAAATAGAGAGGGTGGGATAATTAACCGTCTCAAGGTGGGTGCAAAAGTGCCTCATTCATTCAGTCCCATGTCTCATGCTCCTGCAGGGCGGAGAGAATAACAGCTGCGCACGGACTAGATGGGCCGAAGGGCCTGCTCACACTGTCAGCGCAACTGCCTGCCGGCCAGCACAGCCACCCCTGCCAGAGAAGTGCAACTGCGCCAAAAGTGGCTGGACCAAAGGATAGTGGACGACGGAAGCAGCTTCTACAGAGTCATGCACAGACCCCGGGCCGGCTAAAGGGAATGCGTGGACAGTATGGGGATCGAACCCACGACCTTGGCGTTATTAGCACCACGCTCTGACCAACTGAGCTAACCGTCCTCGCCTGGGTGGGGCGCGGCTACCTATTGCCAGTCCGGCGGCCTGCAGATGAACCGGCTGGTCCGACTCAGCCATGACAAGCTCTTGAGAGCAGCTTGTGCCGCACAGGGCCATCCGGCTTAGCCGCGGGAAGCAGCTGCCGTCTTTGGTGATGCCTGCTCAGGTGGCAAAGGCAGAGCCGAAGCTGAGAATGGGCGCTGTACGCAAGCGCAGGACACAGCGCAAGCAAGCTTGGGTGCCCTTGCGTCTGGCTGCCTGACTGGCTGAGAGTGAGCGCCGGCAGCAGCTCGCTGCCGAAGCGCGGCTGTCAGGGCCAGGTGATGAAGCATGCTGCCAAGCGCAGCCGGCAGCCCAGCAAAAGCAGATTCTTGTGCCTTGACAGCAGAGTGCTTGCGTTTGCAGGCTGACTGGCAAACGGAGAGCGCAGAGTGTATGAGTGAGAGGGAGAGAGAAAAAATGAAAAAGACAGCACCTCCTGCTGGGGCAGTTGGGCAGAGGAGCAAAAGCCTACGGCACCTGGTATTCCCAGGCGGTCTCCCATCCAAGTACTAACCAGGCCTGAGCCTGCTTAGCTTCCGAGATCAGACGAGATCGGGCGTTTTCAGGCTAGTATGGCCGTAGGCACCAGTGCACCGCTCCTCTCCGCACTTAAGCGGCATGCAGCCACTCTCAGCTTGCTCCCACGCTGCTCCTCCTTTCTTACACTCCTCTGCCTTCGCCCCTTCACTCACACCCTACACTCTCCCCTCCCACTTTCACCTCTCCTCTCTCACCCGTCCTCCTCACCATTCACTGGCCACTCCGCTGCTTGCTGCTCACATCACTAGCCACCCCACAATCAGTGCTCCTACCGCACCCACCCCCCCCACCCCCAACAGACACAGACCTCTCGCTGCCCAGGTCGCCACTGCGCTGGTCCTGACGGCCGCCGCATCTCTGCTTCCCCTTTCTTCGCGTTTACTCTACCTTCTGCCTACCAGTGAAGAGATCGCACCCGCTCCAGCCTAGCTATTTAAGACCACCTCAGCTTCGGCAAGCCCGCCGGCCGATGGGATCACAGCTCCTTTTCTCCCCTTACTTCGGAAGGGAACTCAGAAACTTGTCAGACCGCCGGCACTAGATGCTGCGGTGAGAAACCGATCTGACAAATTTAATCGAGGAGGCGAACAGGAATGGTCATGAGCGAGAGGCGCTGGACGCTGCCGACCGGCAGTCGAGCCAGGCCTTTGCAAAAGTCCCACCTATTCAAGGAGGTTCCGTCGCTTGATGAGGCATTCAGCGCCAGGTCCTAAACTGGATTTCACATCGCCTTGGCGGCACAAGACAGGCATTGGCAGTTTCGCGGCTCTGCGTCTGCACGAGATTCGATCTGATTGAAATCTATCAAATATTGAAAGGCCGAGATAGGATGGATGTGCTGAGGATGTTTCCTACGGCAGTCATGTGCAGCAGCTGAGGCCACAGCCTCAGTCAGACGTCTCTTTGGAACAAAGTTGAGGAGAAGTTCGTTAAGGGAGGCTGGTGGATATGTGAAATTGTTTGCCACGGACGCCTAGCGATACAATGTCGGTGGGTACGTTTCAGGCGAACGTTGATGGGTTCTTGATCAGCAACGGCTTCAAATAGAGAGGGTGGGATAATTAACCGTCTCAAGGTGGGTGCAAAAGTGCCTCATTCATTCAGTCCCATGTCTCATGCTCCTGCAGGGCGGAGAGAATAACAGCTGCGCACGGACCAGATGGGCCGAAGGGCCTGCTCACACTGTCAGCGCAACTGCCTGCCGGCCAGCACAGCCACCCCTGCCAGAGAAGTGCAACTGCGCCAAAAGTGGCTGGACCAAAGGATAGTGGACGACGGAAGCAGCTTCTACAGAGTCATGCACAGACCCCGGGCCGGCTAAAGGGAATGCGTGGACAGTATGGGGATCGAACCCACGACCTTGGCGTTATTAGCACCACGCTCTGACCAACTGAGCTAACCGTCCTCGCCTGGGTGGGGCGCGGCTACCTATTGCCAGTCCGGCGGCCTGCAGATGAACCGGCTGGTCCGACTCAGCCATGACAAGCTCTTGAGAGCAGCTTGTGCCGCACAGGGCCATCCGGCTTAGCCGCGGGAAGCAGCTGCCGTCTTTGGTGATGCCTGCTCAGGTGGCAAAGGCAGAGCCGAAGCTGAGAATGGGCGCTGTACGCAAGCGCAGGACACAGCGCAAGCAAGCTTGGGTGCCCTTGCGTCTGGCTGCCTGACTGGCTGAGAGTGAGCGCCGGCAGCAGCTCGCTGCCGAAGCGCGGCTGTCAGGGCCAGGTGATGAAGCATGCTGCCAAGCGCAGCCGGCAGCCCAGCAAAAGCAGATTCTTGTGCCTTGACAGCAGAGTGCTTGCGTTTGCAGGCTGACTGGCAAACGGAGAGCGCAGAGTGTATGAGTGAGAGGGAGAGAGAAAAAATGAAAAAGACAGCACCTCCTGCTGGGGCAGTTGGGCAGAGGAGCAAAAGCCTACGGCACCTGGTATTCCCAGGCGGTCTCCCATCCAAGTACTAACCAGGCCTGAGCCTGCTTAGCTTCCGAGATCAGACGAGATCGGGCGTTTTCAGGCTAGTATGGCCGTAGGCACCAGTGCACCGCTCCTCTCCGCACTTAAGCGGCATGCAGCCACTCTCAGCTTGCTCCCACGCTGCTCCTCCTTTCTTACACTCCTCTGCCTTCGCCCCTTCACTCACACCCTACACTCTCCCCTCCCACTTTCACCTCTCCTCTCTCACCCGTCCTCCTCACCATTCACTGGCCACTCCGCTGCTTCCTGCTCACATCACTAGCCACCCCACAATCAGTGCTCCTACCGCACCCCCCCCCCCCCACCCCCAACAGACACAGACCTCTCGCTGCCCAGGTCGCCACTGCGCTGGTCCTGACGGCCGCCGCATCTCTGCTTCCCCTTTCTTCGCGTTTACTCTACCTTCTGCCTACCAGTGAAGAGATCGCACCCGCTCCAGCCTAGCTATTTAAGACCACCTCAGCTTCGGCAAGCCCGCCGGCCGATGGGATCACAGCTCCTTTTCTCCCCTTACTTCGGAAGGGAACTCAGAAACTTGTCAGACCGCCGGCACTAGATGCTGCGGTGAGAAACCGATCTGACAAATTTAATCGAGGAGGCGAACAGGAATGGTCATGAGCGAGAGGCGCTGGACGCTGCCGACCGGCAGTCGAGCCAGGCCTTTGCAAAAGTCCCACCTATTCAAGGAGGTTCCGTCGCTTGATGAGGCATTCAGCGCCAGGTCCTAAACTGGATTTCACATCGCCTTGGCGGCACAAGACAGGCATTGGCAGTTTCGCGGCTCTGCGTCTGCACGAGATTCGATCTGATTGAAATCTATCAAATATTGAAAGGCCGAGATAGGATGGATGTGCTGAGGATGTTTCCTACGGCAGTCATGTGCAGCAGCTGAGGCCACAGCCTCAGTCAGACGTCTCTTTGGAACAAAGTTGAGGAGTAGTTCGTTAAGGGAGGCTGGTGGATATGTGAAATTGTTTGCCACGGACGCCTAGCGATACAATGTCGGTGGGTACGTTTCAGGCGAACGTTGATGGGTTCTTGATCAGCAACGGCTTCAAATAGAGAGGGTGGGATAATTAACCGTCTCAAGGTGGGTGCAAAAGTGCCTCATTCATTCAGTCCCATGTCTCATGCTCCTGCAGGGCGGAGAGAATAACAGCTGCGCACGGACCAGATGGGCCGAAGGGCCTGCTCACACTGTCAGCGCAACTGCCTGCCGGCCAGCACAGCCACCCCTGCCAGAGAAGTGCAACTGCGCCAAAAGTGGCTGGACCAAAGGATAGTGGACGACGGAAGCAGCTTCTACAGAGTCATGCACAGACCCCGGGCCGGCTAAAGGGAATGCGTGGACAGTATGGGGATCGAACCCACGACCTTGGCGTTATTAGCACCACGCTCTGACCAACTGAGCTAACCGTCCTCGCCTGGGTGGGGCGCGGCTACCTATTGCCAGTCCGGCGGCCTGCAGATGAACCGGCTGGTCCGACTCAGCCATGACAAGCTCTTGAGAGCAGCTTGTGCCGCACAGGGCCATCCGGCTTAGCCGCGGGAAGCAGCTGCCGTCTTTGGTGATGCCTGCTCAGGTGGCAAAGGCAGAGCCGAAGCTGAGAATGGGCGCTGTACGCAAGCGCAGGACACAGCGCAAGCAAGCTTGGGTGCCCTTGCGTCTGGCTGCCTGACTGGCTGAGAGTGAGCGCCGGCAGCAGCTCGCTGCCGAAGCGCGGCTGTCAGGGCCAGGTGATGAAGCATGCTGCCAAGCGCAGCCGGCAGCCCAGCAAAAGCAGATTCTTGTGCCTTGACAGCAGAGTGCTTGCGTTTGCAGGCTGACTGGCAAACGGAGAGCGCAGAGTGTATGAGTGAGAGGGAGAGAGAAAAAATGAAAAAGACAGCACCTCCTGCTGGGGCAGTTGGGCAGAGGAGCAAAAGCCTACGGCACCTGGTATTCCCAGGCGGTCTCCCATCCAAGTACTAACCAGGCCTGAGCCTGCTTAGCTTCCGAGATCAGACGAGATCGGGCGTTTTCAGGCTAGTATGGCCGTAGGCACCAGTGCACCGCTCCTCTCCGCACTTAAGCGGCATGCAGCCACTCTCAGCTTGCTCCCACGCTGCTCCTCCTTTCTTACACTCCTCTGCCTTCGCCCCTTCACTCACACCCTACACTCTCCCCTCCCACTTTCACCTCTCCTCTCTCACCCGTCCTCCTCACCATTCACTGGCCACTCCGCTGCTTGCTGCTCACATCACTAGCCACCCCACAATCAGTGCTCCTACCGCACCCACCCCCCCCCCACCCCCAACAGACACAGACCTCTCGCTGCCCAGGTCGCCACTGCGCTGGTCCTGACGGCCGCCGCATCTCTGCTTCCCCTTTCTTCGCGTTTACTCTACCTTCTGCCTACCAGTGAAGAGATCGCACCCGCTCCAGCCTAGCTATTTAAGACCACCTCAGCTTCGGCAAGCCCGCCGGCCGATGGGATCACAGCTCCTTTTCTCCCCTTACTTCGGAAGGGAACTCAGAAACTTGTCAGACCGCCGGCACTAGATGCTGCGGTGAGAAACCGATCTGACAAATTTAATCGAGGAGGCGAACAGGAATGGTCATGAGCGAGAGGCGCTGGACGCTGCCGACCGGCAGTCGAGCCAGGCCTTTGCAAAAGTCCCACCTATTCAAGGAGGTTCCGTCGCTTGATGAGGCATTCAGCGCCAGGTCCTAAACTGGATTTCACATCGCCTTGGCGGCACAAGACAGGCATTGGCAGTTTCGCGGCTCTGCGTCTGCACGAGATTCGATCTGATTGAAATCTATCAAATATTGAAAGGCCGAGATAGGATGGATGTGCTGAGGATGTTTCCTACGGCAGTCATGTGCAGCAGCTGAGGCCACAGCCTCAGTCAGACGTCTCTTTGGAACAAAGTTGAGGAGAAGTTCGTTAAGGGAGGCTGGTGGATATGTGAAATTGTTTGCCTCGGACGCCTAGCGATACAATGTCGGTGGGTACGTTTCAGGCGAACGTTGATGGGTTCTTGATCAGCAACGGCTTCAAATAGAGAGGGTGGGATAATTAACCGTCTCAAGGTGGGTGCAAAAGTGCCTCATTCATTCAGTCCCATGTCTCATGCTCCTGCAGGGCGGAGAGAATAACAGCTGCGCACGGACTAGATGGGCCGAAGGGCCTGCTCACACTGTCAGCGCAACTGCCTGCCGGCCAGCACAGCCACCCCTGCCAGAGAAGTGCAACTGCGCCAAAAGTGGCTGGACCAAAGGATAGTGGACGACGGAAGCAGCTTCTACAGAGTCATGCACAGACCCCGGGCCGGCTAAAGGGAATGCGTGGACAGTATGGGGATCGAACCCACGACCTTGGCGTTATTAGCACCACGCTCTGACCAACTGAGCTAACCGTCCTCGCCTGGGTGGGGCGCGGCTACCTATTGCCAGTCCGGCGGCCTGCAGATGAACCGGCTGGTCCGACTCAGCCATGACAAGCTCTTGAGAGCAGCTTGTGCCGCACAGGGCCATCCGGCTTAGCCGCGGGAAGCAGCTGCCGTCTTTGGTGATGCCTGCTCAGGTGGCAAAGGCAGAGCCGAAGCTGAGAATGGGCGCTGTACGCAAGCGCAGGACACAGCGCAAGCAAGCTTGGGTGCCCTTGCGTCTGGCTGCCTGACTGGCTGAGAGTGAGCGCCGGCAGCAGCTCGCTGCCGAAGCGCGGCTGTCAGGGCCAGGTGATGAAGCATGCTGCCAAGCGCAGCCGGCAGCCCAGCAAAAGCAGATTCTTGTGCCTTGACAGCAGAGTGCTTGCGTTTGCAGGCTGACTGGCAAACGGAGAGCGCAGAGTGTATGAGTGAGAGGGAGAGAGAAAAAATGAAAAAGACAGCACCTCCTGCTGGGGCAGTTGGGCAGAGGAGCAAAAGCCTACGGCACCTGGTATTCCCAGGCGGTCTCCCATCCAAGTACTAACCAGGCCTGAGCCTGCTTAGCTTCCGAGATCAGACGAGATCGGGCGTTTTCAGGCTAGTATGGCCGTAGGCACCAGTGCACCGCTCCTCTCCGCACTTAAGCGGCATGCAGCCACTCTCAGCTTGCTCCCACGCTGCTCCTCCTTTCTTACACTCCTCTGCCTTCGCCCCTTCACTCACACCCTACACTCTCCCCTCCCACTTTCACCTCTCCTCTCTCACCCGTCCTCCTCACCATTCACTGGCCACTCCGCTGCTTCCTGCTCACATCACTAGCCACCCCACAATCAGTGCTCCTACCGCACCCCCCCCCCCCCACCCCCAACAGACACAGACCTCTCGCTGCCCAGGTCGCCACTGCGCTGGTCCTGACGGCCGCCGCATCTCTGCTTCCCCTTTCTTCGCGTTTACTCTACCTTCTGCCTACCAGTGAAGAGATCGCACCCGCTCCAGCCTAGCTATTTAAGACCACCTCAGCTTCGGCAAGCCCGCCGGCCGATGGGATCACAGCTCCTTTTCTCCCCTTACTTCGGAAGGGAACTCAGAAACTTGTCAGACCGCCGGCACTAGATGCTGCGGTGAGAAACCGATCTGACAAATTTAATCGAGGAGGCGAACAGGAATGGTCATGAGCGAGAGGCGCTGGACGCTGCCGACCGGCAGTCGAGCCAGGCCTTTGCAAAAGTCCCACCTATTCAAGGAGGTTCCGTCGCTTGATGAGGCATTCAGCGCCAGGTCCTAAACTGGATTTCACATCGCCTTGGCGGCACAAGACAGGCATTGGCAGTTTCGCGGCTCTGCGTCTGCACGAGATTCGATCTGATTGAAATCTATCAAATATTGAAAGGCCGAGATAGGATGGATGTGCTGAGGATGTTTCCTACGGCAGTCATGTGCAGCAGCTGAGGCCACAGCCTCAGTCAGACGTCTCTTTGGAACAAAGTTGAGGAGTAGTTCGTTAAGGGAGGCTGGTGGATATGTGAAATTGTTTGCCACGGACGCCTAGCGATACAATGTCGGTGGGTACGTTTCAGGCGAACGTTGATGGGTTCTTGATCAGCAACGGCTTCAAATAGAGAGGGTGGGATAATTAACCGTCTCAAGGTGGGTGCAAAAGTGCCTCATTCATTCAGTCCCATGTCTCATGCTCCTGCAGGGCGGAGAGAATAACAGCTGCGCACGGACCAGATGGGCCGAAGGGCCTGCTCACACTGTCAGCGCAACTGCCTGCCGGCCAGCACAGCCACCCCTGCCAGAGAAGTGCAACTGCGCCAAAAGTGGCTGGACCAAAGGATAGTGGACGACGGAAGCAGCTTCTACAGAGTCATGCACAGACCCCGGGCCGGCTAAAGGGAATGCGTGGACAGTATGGGGATCGAACCCACGACCTTGGCGTTATTAGCACCACGCTCTGACCAACTGAGCTAACCGTCCTCGCCTGGGTGGGGCGCGGCTACCTATTGCCAGTCCGGCGGCCTGCAGATGAACCGGCTGGTCCGACTCAGCCATGACAAGCTCTTGAGAGCAGCTTGTGCCGCACAGGGCCATCCGGCTTAGCCGCGGGAAGCAGCTGCCGTCTTTGGTGATGCCTGCTCAGGTGGCAAAGGCAGAGCCGAAGCTGAGAATGGGCGCTGTACGCAAGCGCAGGACACAGCGCAAGCAAGCTTGGGTGCCCTTGCGTCTGGCTGCCTGACTGGCTGAGAGTGAGCGCCGGCAGCAGCTCGCTGCCGAAGCGCGGCTGTCAGGGCCAGGTGATGAAGCATGCTGCCAAGCGCAGCCGGCAGCCCAGCAAAAGCAGATTCTTGTGCCTTGACAGCAGAGTGCTTGCGTTTGCAGGCTGACTGGCAAACGGAGAGCGCAGAGTGTATGAGTGAGAGGGAGAGAGAAAAAATGAAAAAGACAGCACCTCCTGCTGGGGCAGTTGGGCAGAGGAGCAAAAGCCTACGGCACCTGGTATTCCCAGGCGGTCTCCCATCCAAGTACTAACCAGGCCTGAGCCTGCTTAGCTTCCGAGATCAGACGAGATCGGGCGTTTTCAGGCTAGTATGGCCGTAGGCACCAGTGCACCGCTCCTCTCCGCACTTAAGCGGCATGCAGCCACTCTCAGCTTGCTCCCACGCTGCTCCTCCTTTCTTACACTCCTCTGCCTTCGCCCCTTCACTCACACCCTACACTCTCCCCTCCCACTTTCACCTCTCCTCTCTCACCCGTCCTCCTCACCATTCACTGGCCACTCCGCTGCTTCCTGCTCACATCACTAGCCACCCCACAATCAGTGCTCCTACCGCACCCCCCCCCCCCCACCCCCAACAGACACAGACCTCTCGCTGCCCAGGTCGCCACTGCGCTGGTCCTGACGGCCGCCGCATCTCTGCTTCCCCTTTCTTCGCGTTTACTCTACCTTCTGCCTACCAGTGAAGAGATCGCACCCGCTCCAGCCTAGCTATTTAAGACCACCTCAGCTTCGGCAAGCCCGCCGGCCGATGGGATCACAGCTCCTTTTCTCCCCTTACTTCGGAAGGGAACTCAGAAACTTGTCAGACCGCCGGCACTAGATGCTGCGGTGAGAAACCGATCTGACAAATTTAATCGAGGAGGCGAACAGGAATGGTCATGAGCGAGAGGCGCTGGACGCTGCCGACCGGCAGTCGAGCCAGGCCTTTGCAAAAGTCCCACCTATTCAAGGAGGTTCCGTCGCTTGATGAGGCATTCAGCGCCAGGTCCTAAACTGGATTTCACATCGCCTTGGCGGCACAAGACAGGCATTGGCAGTTTCGCGGCTCTGCGTCTGCACGAGATTCGATCTGATTGAAATCTATCAAATATTGAAAGGCCGAGATAGGATGGATGTGCTGAGGATGTTTCCTACGGCAGTCATGTGCAGCAGCTGAGGCCACAGCCTCAGTCAGACGTCTCTTTGGAACAAAGTTGAGGAGTAGTTCGTTAAGGGAGGCTGGTGGATATGTGAAATTGTTTGCCACGGACGCCTAGCGATACAATGTCGGTGGGTACGTTTCAGGCGAACGTTGATGGGTTCTTGATCAGCAACGGCTTCAAATAGAGAGGGTGGGATAATTAACCGTCTCAAGGTGGGTGCAAAAGTGCCTCATTCATTCAGTCCCATGTCTCATGCTCCTGCAGGGCGGAGAGAATAACAGCTGCGCACGGACCAGATGGGCCGAAGGGCCTGCTCACACTGTCAGCGCAACTGCCTGCCGGCCAGCACAGCCACCCCTGCCAGAGAAGTGCAACTGCGCCAAAAGTGGCTGGACCAAAGGATAGTGGACGACGGAAGCAGCTTCTACAGAGTCATGCACAGACCCCGGGCCGGCTAAAGGGAATGCGTGGACAGTATGGGGATCGAACCCACGACCTTGGCGTTATTAGCACCACGCTCTGACCAACTGAGCTAACCGTCCTCGCCTGGGTGGGGCGCGGCTACCTATTGCCAGTCCGGCGGCCTGCAGATGAACCGGCTGGTCCGACTCAGCCATGACAAGCTCTTGAGAGCAGCTTGTGCCGCACAGGGCCATCCGGCTTAGCCGCGGGAAGCAGCTGCCGTCTTTGGTGATGCCTGCTCAGGTGGCAAAGGCAGAGCCGAAGCTGAGAATGGGCGCTGTACGCAAGCGCAGGACACAGCGCAAGCAAGCTTGGGTGCCCTTGCGTCTGGCTGCCTGACTGGCTGAGAGTGAGCGCCGGCAGCAGCTCGCTGCCGAAGCGCGGCTGTCAGGGCCAGGTGATGAAGCATGCTGCCAAGCGCAGCCGGCAGCCCAGCAAAAGCAGATTCTTGTGCCTTGACAGCAGAGTGCTTGCGTTTGCAGGCTGACTGGCAAACGGAGAGCGCAGAGTGTATGAGTGAGAGGGAGAGAGAAAAAATGAAAAAGACAGCACCTCCTGCTGGGGCAGTTGGGCAGAGGAGCAAAAGCCTACGGCACCTGGTATTCCCAGGCGGTCTCCCATCCAAGTACTAACCAGGCCTGAGCCTGCTTAGCTTCCGAGATCAGACGAGATCGGGCGTTTTCAGGCTAGTATGGCCGTAGGCACCAGTGCACCGCTCCTCTCCGCACTTAAGCGGCATGCAGCCACTCTCAGCTTGCTCCCACGCTGCTCCTCCTTTCTTACACTCCTCTGCCTTCGCCCCTTCACTCACACCCTACACTCTCCCCTCCCACTTTCACCTCTCCTCTCTCACCCGTCCTCCTCACCATTCACTGGCCACTCCGCTGCTTCCTGCTCACATCACTAGCCACCCCACAATCAGTGCTCCTACCGCACCCCCCCCCCCCACCCCCAACAGACACAGACCTCTCGCTGCCCAGGTCGCCACTGCGCTGGTCCTGACGGCCGCCGCATCTCTGCTTCCCCTTTCTTCGCGTTTACTCTACCTTCTGCCTACCAGTGAAGAGATCGCACCCGCTCCAGCCTAGCTATTTAAGACCACCTCAGCTTCGGCAAGCCCGCCGGCCGATGGGATCACAGCTCCTTTTCTCCCCTTACTTCGGAAGGGAACTCAGAAACTTGTCAGACCGCCGGCACTAGATGCTGCGGTGAGAAACCGATCTGACAAATTTAATCGAGGAGGCGAACAGGAATGGTCATGAGCGAGAGGCGCTGGACGCTGCCGACCGGCAGTCGAGCCAGGCCTTTGCAAAAGTCCCACCTATTCAAGGAGGTTCCGTCGCTTGATGAGGCATTCAGCGCCAGGTCCTAAACTGGATTTCACATCGCCTTGGCGGCACAAGACAGGCATTGGCAGTTTCGCGGCTCTGCGTCTGCACGAGATTCGATCTGATTGAAATCTATCAAATATTGAAAGGCCGAGATAGGATGGATGTGCTGAGGATGTTTCCTACGGCAGTCATGTGCAGCAGCTGAGGCCACAGCCTCAGTCAGACGTCTCTTTGGAACAAAGTTGAGGAGTAGTTCGTTAAGGGAGGCTGGTGGATATGTGAAATTGTTTGCCACGGACGCCTAGCGATACAATGTCGGTGGGTACGTTTCAGGCGAACGTTGATGGGTTCTTGATCAGCAACGGCTTCAAATAGAGAGGGTGGGATAATTAACCGTCTCAAGGTGGGTGCAAAAGTGCCTCATTCATTCAGTCCCATGTCTCATGCTCCTGCAGGGCGGAGAGAATAACAGCTGCGCACGGACCAGATGGGCCGAAGGGCCTGCTCACACTGTCAGCGCAACTGCCTGCCGGCCAGCACAGCCACCCCTGCCAGAGAAGTGCAACTGCGCCAAAAGTGGCTGGACCAAAGGATAGTGGACGACGGAAGCAGCTTCTACAGAGTCATGCACAGACCCCGGGCCGGCTAAAGGGAATGCGTGGACAGTATGGGGATCGAACCCACGACCTTGGCGTTATTAGCACCACGCTCTGACCAACTGAGCTAACCGTCCTCGCCTGGGTGGGGCGCGGCTACCTATTGCCAGTCCGGCGGCCTGCAGATGAACCGGCTGGTCCGACTCAGCCATGACAAGCTCTTGAGAGCAGCTTGTGCCGCACAGGGCCATCCGGCTTAGCCGCGGGAAGCAGCTGCCGTCTTTGGTGATGCCTGCTCAGGTGGCAAAGGCAGAGCCGAAGCTGAGAATGGGCGCTGTACGCAAGCGCAGGACACAGCGCAAGCAAGCTTGGGTGCCCTTGCGTCTGGCTGCCTGACTGGCTGAGAGTGAGCGCCGGCAGCAGCTCGCTGCCGAAGCGCGGCTGTCAGGGCCAGGTGATGAAGCATGCTGCCAAGCGCAGCCGGCAGCCCAGCAAAAGCAGATTCTTGTGCCTTGACAGCAGAGTGCTTGCGTTTGCAGGCTGACTGGCAAACGGAGAGCGCAGAGTGTATGAGTGAGAGGGAGAGAGAAAAAATGAAAAAGACAGCACCTCCTGCTGGGGCAGTTGGGCAGAGGAGCAAAAGCCTACGGCACCTGGTATTCCCAGGCGGTCTCCCATCCAAGTACTAACCAGGCCTGAGCCTGCTTAGCTTCCGAGATCAGACGAGATCGGGCGTTTTCAGGCTAGTATGGCCGTAGGCACCAGTGCACCGCTCCTCTCCGCACTTAAGCGGCATGCAGCCACTCTCAGCTTGCTCCCACGCTGCTCCTCCTTTCTTACACTCCTCTGCCTTCGCCCCTTCACTCACACCCTACACTCTCCCCTCCCACTTTCACCTCTCCTCTCTCACCCGTCCTCCTCACCATTCACTGGCCACTCCGCTGCTTCCTGCTCACATCACTAGCCACCCCACAATCAGTGCTCCTACCGCACCCCCCCCCCCCACCCCCAACAGACACAGACCTCTCGCTGCCCAGGTCGCCACTGCGCTGGTCCTGACGGCCGCCGCATCTCTGCTTCCCCTTTCTTCGCGTTTACTCTACCTTCTGCCTACCAGTGAAGAGATCGCACCCGCTCCAGCCTAGCTATTTAAGACCACCTCAGCTTCGGCAAGCCCGCCGGCCGATGGGATCACAGCTCCTTTTCTCCCCTTACTTCGGAAGGGAACTCAGAAACTTGTCAGACCGCCGGCACTAGATGCTGCGGTGAGAAACCGATCTGACAAATTTAATCGAGGAGGCGAACAGGAATGGTCATGAGCGAGAGGCGCTGGACGCTGCCGACCGGCAGTCGAGCCAGGCCTTTGCAAAAGTCCCACCTATTCAAGGAGGTTCCGTCGCTTGATGAGGCATTCAGCGCCAGGTCCTAAACTGGATTTCACATCGCCTTGGCGGCACAAGACAGGCATTGGCAGTTTCGCGGCTCTGCGTCTGCACGAGATTCGATCTGATTGAAATCTATCAAATATTGAAAGGCCGAGATAGGATGGATGTGCTGAGGATGTTTCCTACGGCAGTCATGTGCAGCAGCTGAGGCCACAGCCTCAGTCAGACGTCTCTTTGGAACAAAGTTGAGGAGAAGTTCGTTAAGGGAGGCTGGTGGATATGTGAAATTGTTTGCCACGGACGCCTAGCGATACAATGTCGGTGGGTACGTTTCAGGCGAACGTTGATGGGTTCTTGATCAGCAACGGCTTCAAATAGAGAGGGTGGGATAATTAACCGTCTCAAGGTGGGTGCAAAAGTGCCTCATTCATTCAGTCCCATGTCTCATGCTCCTGCAGGGCGGAGAGAATAACAGCTGCGCACGGACCAGATGGGCCGAAGGGCCTGCTCACACTGTCAGCGCAACTGCCTGCCGGCCAGCACAGCCACCCCTGCCAGAGAAGTGCAACTGCGCCAAAAGTGGCTGGACCAAAGGATAGTGGACGACGGAAGCAGCTTCTACAGAGTCATGCACAGACCCCGGGCCGGCTAAAGGGAATGCGTGGACAGTATGGGGATCGAACCCACGACCTTGGCGTTATTAGCACCACGCTCTGACCAACTGAGCTAACCGTCCTCGCCTGGGTGGGGCGCGGCTACCTATTGCCAGTCCGGCGGCCTGCAGATGAACCGGCTGGTCCGACTCAGCCATGACAAGCTCTTGAGAGCAGCTTGTGCCGCACAGGGCCATCCGGCTTAGCCGCGGGAAGCAGCTGCCGTCTTTGGTGATGCCTGCTCAGGTGGCAAAGGCAGAGCCGAAGCTGAGAATGGGCGCTGTACGCAAGCGCAGGACACAGCGCAAGCAAGCTTGGGTGCCCTTGCGTCTGGCTGCCTGACTGGCTGAGAGTGAGCGCCGGCAAGCAGCTCGCTGCCGAAGCGCGGCTGTCAGGGCCAGGTGATGAAGCATGCTGCCAAGCGCAGCCGGCAGCCCAGCAAAAGCAGATTCTTGTGCCTTGACAGCAGAGTGCTTGCGTTTGCAGGCTGACTGGCAAACGGAGAGCGCAGAGTGTATGAGTGAGAGGGAGAGAGAAAAAATGAAAAAGACAGCACCTCCTGCTGGGGCAGTTGGGCAGAGGAGCAAAAGCCTACGGCACCTGGTATTCCCAGGCGGTCTCCCATCCAAGTACTAACCAGGCCTGAGCCTGCTTAGCTTCCGAGATCAGACGAGATCGGGCGTTTTCAGGCTAGTATGGCCGTAGGCACCAGTGCACCGCTCCTCTCCGCACTTAAGCGGCATGCAGCCACTCTCAGCTTGCTCCCACGCTGCTCCTCCTTTCTTACACTCCTCTGCCTTCGCCCCTTCACTCACACCCTACACTCTCCCCTCCCACTTTCACCTCTCCTCTCTCACCCGTCCTCCTCACCATTCACTGGCCACTCCGCTGCTTCCTGCTCACATCACTAGCCACCCCACAATCAGTGCTCCTACCGCACCCCCCCCCCCCACCCCCAACAGACACAGACCTCTCGCTGCCCAGGTCGCCACTGCGCTGGTCCTGACGGCCGCCGCATCTCTGCTTCCCCTTTCTTCGCGTTTACTCTACCTTCTGCCTACCAGTGAAGAGATCGCACCCGCTCCAGCCTAGCTATTTAAGACCACCTCAGCTTCGGCAAGCCCGCCGGCCGATGGGATCACAGCTCCTTTTCTCCCCTTACTTCGGAAGGGAACTCAGAAACTTGTCAGACCGCCGGCACTAGATGCTGCGGTGAGAAACCGATCTGACAAATTTAATCGAGGAGGCGAACAGGAATGGTCATGAGCGAGAGGCGCTGGACGCTGCCGACCGGCAGTCGAGCCAGGCCTTTGCAAAAGTCCCACCTATTCAAGGAGGTTCCGTCGCTTGATGAGGCATTCAGCGCCAGGTCCTAAACTGGATTTCACATCGCCTTGGCGGCACAAGACAGGCATTGGCAGTTTCGCGGCTCTGCGTCTGCACGAGATTCGATCTGATTGAAATCTATCAAATATTGAAAGGCCGAGATAGGATGGATGTGCTGAGGATGTTTCCTACGGCAGTCATGTGCAGCAGCTGAGGCCACAGCCTCAGTCAGACGTCTCTTTGGAACAAAGTTGAGGAGAAGTTCGTTAAGGGAGGCTGGTGGATATGTGAAATTGTTTGCCACGGACGCCTAGCGATACAATGTCGGTGGGTACGTTTCAGGCGAACGTTGATGGGTTCTTGATCAGCAACGGCTTCAAATAGAGAGGGTGGGATAATTAACCGTCTCAAGGTGGGTGCAAAAGTGCCTCATTCATTCAGTCCCATGTCTCATGCTCCTGCAGGGCGGAGAGAATAACAGCTGCGCACGGACCAGATGGGCCGAAGGGCCTGCTCACACTGTCAGCGCAACTGCCTGCCGGCCAGCACAGCCACCCCTGCCAGAGAAGTGCAACTGCGCCAAAAGTGGCTGGACCAAAGGATAGTGGACGACGGAAGCAGCTTCTACAGAGTCATGCACAGACCCCGGGCCGGCTAAAGGGAATGCGTGGACAGTATGGGGATCGAACCCACGACCTTGGCGTTATTAGCACCACGCTCTGACCAACTGAGCTAACCGTCCTCGCCTGGGTGGGGCGCGGCTACCTATTGCCAGTCCGGCGGCCTGCAGATGAACCGGCTGGTCCGACTCAGCCATGACAAGCTCTTGAGAGCAGCTTGTGCCGCACAGGGCCATCCGGCTTAGCCGCGGGAAGCAGCTGCCGTCTTTGGTGATGCCTGCTCAGGTGGCAAAGGCAGAGCCGAAGCTGAGAATGGGCGCTGTACGCAAGCGCAGGACACAGCGCAAGCAAGCTTGGGTGCCCTTGCGTCTGGCTGCCTGACTGGCTGAGAGTGAGCGCCGGCAAGCAGCTCGCTGCCGAAGCGCGGCTGTCAGGGCCAGGTGATGAAGCATGCTGCCAAGCGCAGCCGGCAGCCCAGCAAAAGCAGATTCTTGTGCCTTGACAGCAGAGTGCTTGCGTTTGCAGGCTGACTGGCAAACGGAGAGCGCAGAGTGTATGAGTGAGAGGGAGAGAGAAAAAATGAAAAAGACAGCACCTCCTGCTGGGGCAGTTGGGCAGAGGAGCAAAAGCCTACGGCACCTGGTATTCCCAGGCGGTCTCCCATCCAAGTACTAACCAGGCCTGAGCCTGCTTAGCTTCCGAGATCAGACGAGATCGGGCGTTTTCAGGCTAGTATGGCCGTAGGCACCAGTGCACCGCTCCTCTCCGCACTTAAGCGGCATGCAGCCACTCTCAGCTTGCTCCCACGCTGCTCCTCCTTTCTTACACTCCTCTGCCTTCGCCCCTTCACTCACACCCTACACTCTCCCCTCCCACTTTCACCTCTCCTCTCTCACCCGTCCTCCTCACCATTCACTGGCCACTCCGCTGCTTCCTGCTCACATCACTAGCCACCCCACAATCAGTGCTCCTACCGCACCCCCCCCCCCCACCCCCAACAGACACAGACCTCTCGCTGCCCAGGTCGCCACTGCGCTGGTCCTGACGGCCGCCGCATCTCTGCTTCCCCTTTCTTCGCGTTTACTCTACCTTCTGCCTACCAGTGAAGAGATCGCACCCGCTCCAGCCTAGCTATTTAAGACCACCTCAGCTTCGGCAAGCCCGCCGGCCGATGGGATCACAGCTCCTTTTCTCCCCTTACTTCGGAAGGGAACTCAGAAACTTGTCAGACCGCCGGCACTAGATGCTGCGGTGAGAAACCGATCTGACAAATTTAATCGAGGAGGCGAACAGGAATGGTCATGAGCGAGAGGCGCTGGACGCTGCCGACCGGCAGTCGAGCCAGGCCTTTGCAAAAGTCCCACCTATTCAAGGAGGTTCCGTCGCTTGATGAGGCATTCAGCGCCAGGTCCTAAACTGGATTTCACATCGCCTTGGCGGCACAAGACAGGCATTGGCAGTTTCGCGGCTCTGCGTCTGCACGAGATTCGATCTGATTGAAATCTATCAAATATTGAAAGGCCGAGATAGGATGGATGTGCTGAGGATGTTTCCTACGGCAGTCATGTGCAGCAGCTGAGGCCACAGCCTCAGTCAGACGTCTCTTTGGAACAAAGTTGAGGAGAAGTTCGTTAAGGGAGGCTGGTGGATATGTGAAATTGTTTGCCACGGACGCCTAGCGATACAATGTCGGTGGGTACGTTTCAGGCGAACGTTGATGGGTTCTTGATCAGCAACGGCTTCAAATAGAGAGGGTGGGATAATTAACCGTCTCAAGGTGGGTGCAAAAGTGCCTCATTCATTCAGTCCCATGTCTCATGCTCCTGCAGGGCGGAGAGAATAACAGCTGCGCACGGACTAGATGGGCCGAAGGGCCTGCTCACACTGTCAGCGCAACTGCCTGCCGGCCAGCACAGCCACCCCTGCCAGAGAAGTGCAACTGCGCCAAAAGTGGCTGGACCAAAGGATAGTGGACGACGGAAGCAGCTTCTACAGAGTCATGCACAGACCCCGGGCCGGCTAAAGGGAATGCGTGGACAGTATGGGGATCGAACCCACGACCTTGGCGTTATTAGCACCACGCTCTGACCAACTGAGCTAACCGTCCTCGCCTGGGTGGGGCGCGGCTACCTATTGCCAGTCCGGCGGCCTGCAGATGAACCGGCTGGTCCGACTCAGCCATGACAAGCTCTTGAGAGCAGCTTGTGCCGCACAGGGCCATCCGGCTTAGCCGCGGGAAGCAGCTGCCGTCTTTGGTGATGCCTGCTCAGGTGGCAAAGGCAGAGCCGAAGCTGAGAATGGGCGCTGTACGCAAGCGCAGGACACAGCGCAAGCAAGCTTGGGTGCCCTTGCGTCTGGCTGCCTGACTGGCTGAGAGTGAGCGCCGGCAAGCAGCTCGCTGCCGAAGCGCGGCTGTCAGGGCCAGGTGATGAAGCATGCTGCCAAGCGCAGCCGGCAGCCCAGCAAAAGCAGATTCTTGTGCCTTGACAGCAGAGTGCTTGCGTTTGCAGGCTGACTGGCAAACGGAGAGCGCAGAGTGTATGAGTGAGAGGGAGAGAGAAAAAATGAAAAAGACAGCACCTCCTGCTGGGGCAGTTGGGCAGAGGAGCAAAAGCCTACGGCACCTGGTATTCCCAGGCGGTCTCCCATCCAAGTACTAACCAGGCCTGAGCCTGCTTAGCTTCCGAGATCAGACGAGATCGGGCGTTTTCAGGCTAGTATGGCCGTAGGCACCAGTGCACCGCTCCTCTCCGCACTTAAGCGGCATGCAGCCACTCTCAGCTTGCTCCCACGCTGCTCCTCCTTTCTTACACTCCTCTGCCTTCGCCCCTTCACTCACACCCTACACTCTCCCCTCCCACTTTCACCTCTCCTCTCTCACCCGTCCTCCTCACCATTCACTGGCCACTCCGCTGCTTCCTGCTCACATCACTAGCCACCCCACAATCAGTGCTCCTACCGCACCCCCCCCCCCCCCACCCCCAACAGACACAGACCTCTCGCTGCCCAGGTCGCCACTGCGCTGGTCCTGACGGCCGCC
Source organism: Mobula birostris (assembly GCF_030028105.1). NCBI lineage: Eukaryota > Metazoa > Chordata > Chondrichthyes > Myliobatiformes > Myliobatidae > Mobula > Mobula birostris. The sequence continues at coordinate 114,465,304 of NC_092371.1, read as the reverse complement.
GCATCTCTGCTTCCCCTTTCTTCGCGTTTACTCTACCTTCTGCCTACCAGTGAAGAGATCGCACCCGCTCCAGCCTAGCTATTTAAGACCACCTCAGCTTCGGCAAGCCCGCCGGCCGATGGGATCACAGCTCCTTTTCTCCCCTTACTTCGGAAGGGAACTCAGAAACTTGTCAGACCGCCGGCACTAGATGCTGCGGTGAGAAACCGATCTGACAAATTTAATCGAGGAGGCGAACAGGAATGGTCATGAGCGAGAGGCGCTGGACGCTGCCGACCGGCAGTCGAGCCAGGCCTTTGCAAAAGTCCCACCTATTCAAGGAGGTTCCGTCGCTTGATGAGGCATTCAGCGCCAGGTCCTAAACTGGATTTCACATCGCCTTGGCGGCACAAGACAGGCATTGGCAGTTTCGCGGCTCTGCGTCTGCACGAGATTCGATCTGATTGAAATCTATCAAATATTGAAAGGCCGAGATAGGATGGATGTGCTGAGGATGTTTCCTACGGCAGTCATGTGCAGCAGCTGAGGCCACAGCCTCAGTCAGACGTCTCTTTGGAACAAAGTTGAGGAGAAGTTCGTTAAGGGAGGCTGGTGGATATGTGAAATTGTTTGCCACGGACGCCTAGCGATACAATGTCGGTGGGTACGTTTCAGGCGAACGTTGATGGGTTCTTGATCAGCAACGGCTTCAAATAGAGAGGGTGGGATAATTAACCGTCTCAAGGTGGGTGCAAAAGTGCCTCATTCATTCAGTCCCATGTCTCATGCTCCTGCAGGGCGGAGAGAATAACAGCTGCGCACGGACTAGATGGGCCGAAGGGCCTGCTCACACTGTCAGCGCAACTGCCTGCCGGCCAGCACAGCCACCCCTGCCAGAGAAGTGCAACTGCGCCAAAAGTGGCTGGACCAAAGGATAGTGGACGACGGAAGCAGCTTCTACAGAGTCATGCACAGACCCCGGGCCGGCTAAAGGGAATGCGTGGACAGTACGGGGATCGAACCCACGACCTTGGCGTTATTAGCACCACGCTCTGACCAACTGAGCTAACCGTCCTCGCCTGGGTGGGGCGCGGCTACCTATTGCCAGTCCGGCGGCCTGCAGATGAACCGGCTGGTCCGACTCAGCCATGACAAGCTCTTGAGAGCAGCTTGTGCCGCACAGGGCCATCCGGCTTAGCCGCGGGAAGCAGCTGCCGTCTTTGGTGATGCCTGCTCAGGTGGCAAAGGCAGAGCCGAAGCTGAGAATGGGCGCTGTACGCAAGCGCAGGACACAGCGCAAGCAAGCTTGGGTGCCCTTGCGTCTGGCTGCCTGACTGGCTGAGAGTGAGCGCCGGCAAGCAGCTCGCTGCCGAAGCGCGGCTGTCAGGGCCAGGTGATGAAGCATGCTGCCAAGCGCAGCCGGCAGCCCAGCAAAAGCAGATTCTTGTGCCTTGACAGCAGAGTGCTTGCGTTTGCAGGCTGACTGGCAAACGGAGAGCGCAGAGTGTATGAGTGAGAGGGAGAGAGAAAAAATGAAAAAGACAGCACCTCCTGCTGGGGCAGTTGGGCAGAGGAGCAAAAGCCTACGGCACCTGGTATTCCCAGGCGGTCTCCCATCCAAGTACTAACCAGGCCTGAGCCTGCTTAGCTTCCGAGATCAGACGAGATCGGGCGTTTTCAGGCTAGTATGGCCGTAGGCACCAGTGCACCGCTCCTCTCCGCACTTAAGCGGCATGCAGCCACTCTCAGCTTGCTCCCACGCTGCTCCTCCTTTCTTACACTCCTCTGCCTTCGCCCCTTCACTCACACCCTACACTCTCCCCTCCCACTTTCACCTCTCCTCTCTCACCCGTCCTCCTCACCATTCACTGGCCACTCCGCTGCTTCCTGCTCACATCACTAGCCACCCCACAATCAGTGCTCCTACCGCACCCCCCCCCCCCCCACCCCCAACAGACACAGACCTCTCGCTGCCCAGGTCGCCACTGCGCTGGTCCTGACGGCCGCCGCATCTCTGCTTCCCCTTTCTTCGCGTTTACTCTACCTTCTGCCTACCAGTGAAGAGATCGCACCCGCTCCAGCCTAGCTATTTAAGACCACCTCAGCTTCGGCAAGCCCGCCGGCCGATGGGATCACAGCTCCTTTTCTCCCCTTACTTCGGAAGGGAACTCAGAAACTTGTCAGACCGCCGGCACTAGATGCTGCGGTGAGAAACCGATCTGACAAATTTAATCGAGGAGGCGAACAGGAATGGTCATGAGCGAGAGGCGCTGGACGCTGCCGACCGGCAGTCGAGCCAGGCCTTTGCAAAAGTCCCACCTATTCAAGGAGGTTCCGTCGCTTGATGAGGCATTCAGCGCCAGGTCCTAAACTGGATTTCACATCGCCTTGGCGGCACAAGACAGGCATTGGCAGTTTCGCGGCTCTGCGTCTGCACGAGATTCGATCTGATTGAAATCTATCAAATATTGAAAGGCCGAGATAGGATGGATGTGCTGAGGATGTTTCCTACGGCAGTCATGTGCAGCAGCTGAGGCCACAGCCTCAGTCAGACGTCTCTTTGGAACAAAGTTGAGGAGAAGTTCGTTAAGGGAGGCTGGTGGATATGTGAAATTGTTTGCCACGGACGCCTAGCGATACAATGTCGGTGGGTACGTTTCAGGCGAACGTTGATGGGTTCTTGATCAGCAACGGCTTCAAATAGAGAGGGTGGGATAATTAACCGTCTCAAGGTGGGTGCAAAAGTGCCTCATTCATTCAGTCCCATGTCTCATGCTCCTGCAGGGCGGAGAGAATAACAGCTGCGCACGGACTAGATGGGCCGAAGGGCCTGCTCACACTGTCAGCGCAACTGCCTGCCGGCCAGCACAGCCACCCCTGCCAGAGAAGTGCAACTGCGCCAAAAGTGGCTGGACCAAAGGATAGTGGACGACGGAAGCAGCTTCTACAGAGTCATGCACAGACCCCGGGCCGGCTAAAGGGAATGCGTGGACAGTACGGGGATCGAACCCACGACCTTGGCGTTATTAGCACCACGCTCTGACCAACTGAGCTAACCGTCCTCGCCTGGGTGGGGCGCGGCTACCTATTGCCAGTCCGGCGGCCTGCAGATGAACCGGCTGGTCCGACTCAGCCATGACAAGCTCTTGAGAGCAGCTTGTGCCGCACAGGGCCATCCGGCTTAGCCGCGGGAAGCAGCTGCCGTCTTTGGTGATGCCTGCTCAGGTGGCAAAGGCAGAGCCGAAGCTGAGAATGGGCGCTGTACGCAAGCGCAGGACACAGCGCAAGCAAGCTTGGGTGCCCTTGCGTCTGGCTGCCTGACTGGCTGAGAGTGAGCGCCGGCAGCAGCTCGCTGCCGAAGCGCGGCTGTCAGGGCCAGGTGATGAAGCATGCTGCCAAGCGCAGCCGGCAGCCCAGCAAAAGCAGATTCTTGTGCCTTGACAGCAGAGTGCTTGCGTTTGCAGGCTGACTGGCAAACGGAGAGCGCAGAGTGTATGAGTGAGAGGGAGAGAGAAAAAATGAAAAAGACAGCACCTCCTGCTGGGGCAGTTGGGCAGAGGAGCAAAAGCCTACGGCACCTGGTATTCCCAGGCGGTCTCCCATCCAAGTACTAACCAGGCCTGAGCCGGCTTAGCTTCCGAGATCAGACGAGATCGGGCGTTTTCAGGCTAGTATGGCCGTAGGCACCAGTGCACCGCTCCTCTCCGCACTTAAGCGGCATGCAGCCACTCTCAGCTTGCTCCCACGCTGCTCCTCCTTTCTTACACTCCTCTGCCTTCGCCCCTTCACTCACACCCTACACTCTCCCCTCCCACTTTCACCTCTCCTCTCTCACCCGTCCTCCTCACCATTCACTGGCCACTCCGCTGCTTCCTGCTCACATCACTAGCCACCCCACAATCAGTGCTCCTACCGCACCCCCCCCCCCACCCCCAACAGACACAGACCTCTCGCTGCCCAGGTCGCCACTGCGCTGGTCCTGACGGCCGCCGCATCTCTGCTTCCCCTTTCTTCGCGTTTACTCTACCTTCTGCCTACCAGTGAAGAGATCGCACCCGCTCCAGCCTAGCTATTTAAGACCACCTCAGCTTCGGCAAGCCCGCCGGCCGATGGGATCACAGCTCCTTTTCTCCCCTTACTTCGGAAGGGAACTCAGAAACTTGTCAGACCGCCGGCACTAGATGCTGCGGTGAGAAACCGATCTGACAAATTTAATCGAGGAGGCGAACAGGAATGGTCATGAGCGAGAGGCGCTGGACGCTGCCGACCGGCAGTCGAGCCAGGCCTTTGCAAAAGTCCCACCTATTCAAGGAGGTTCCGTCGCTTGATGAGGCATTCAGCGCCAGGTCCTAAACTGGATTTCACATCGCCTTGGCGGCACAAGACAGGCATTGGCAGTTTCGCGGCTCTGCGTCTGCACGAGATTCGATCTGATTGAAATCTATCAAATATTGAAAGGCCGAGATAGGATGGATGTGCTGAGGATGTTTCCTACGGCAGTCATGTGCAGCAGCTGAGGCCACAGCCTCAGTCAGACGTCTCTTTGGAACAAAGTTGAGGAGAAGTTCGTTAAGGGAGGCTGGTGGATATGTGAAATTGTTTGCCACGGACGCCTAGCGATACAATGTCGGTGGGTACGTTTCAGGCGAACGTTGATGGGTTCTTGATCAGCAACGGCTTCAAATAGAGAGGGTGGGATAATTAACCGTCTCAAGGTGGGTGCAAAAGTGCCTCATTCATTCAGTCCCATGTCTCATGCTCCTGCAGGGCGGAGAGAATAACAGCTGCGCACGGACTAGATGGGCCGAAGGGCCTGCTCACACTGTCAGCGCAACTGCCTGCCGGCCAGCACAGCCACCCCTGCCAGAGAAGTGCAACTGCGCCAAAAGTGGCTGGACCAAAGGATAGTGGACGACGGAAGCAGCTTCTACAGAGTCATGCACAGACCCCGGGCCGGCTAAAGGGAATGCGTGGACAGTATGGGGATCGAACCCACGACCTTGGCGTTATTAGCACCACGCTCTGACCAACTGAGCTAACCGTCCTCGCCTGGGTGGGGCGCGGCTACCTATTGCCAGTCCGGCGGCCTGCAGATGAACCGGCTGGTCCGACTCAGCCATGACAAGCTCTTGAGAGCAGCTTGTGCCGCACAGGGCCATCCGGCTTAGCCGCGGGAAGCAGCTGCCGTCTTTGGTGATGCCTGCTCAGGTGGCAAAGGCAGAGCCGAAGCTGAGAATGGGCGCTGTACGCAAGCGCAGGACACAGCGCAAGCAAGCTTGGGTGCCCTTGCGTCTGGCTGCCTGACTGGCTGAGAGTGAGCGCCGGCAGCAGCTCGCTGCCGAAGCGCGGCTGTCAGGGCCAGGTGATGAAGCATGCTGCCAAGCGCAGCCGGCAGCCCAGCAAAAGCAGATTCTTGTGCCTTGACAGCAGAGTGCTTGCGTTTGCAGGCTGACTGGCAAACGGAGAGCGCAGAGTGTATGAGTGAGAGGGAGAGAGAAAAAATGAAAAAGACAGCACCTCCTGCTGGGGCAGTTGGGCAGAGGAGCAAAAGCCTACGGCACCTGGTATTCCCAGGCGGTCTCCCATCCAAGTACTAACCAGGCCTGAGCCTGCTTAGCTTCCGAGATCAGACGAGATCGGGCGTTTTCAGGCTAGTATGGCCGTAGGCACCAGTGCACCGCTCCTCTCCGCACTTAAGCGGCATGCAGCCACTCTCAGCTTGCTCCCACGCTGCTCCTCCTTTCTTACACTCCTCTGCCTTCGCCCCTTCACTCACACCCTACACTCTCCCCTCCCACTTTCACCTCTCCTCTCTCACCCGTCCTCCTCACCATTCACTGGCCACTCCGCTGCTTCCTGCTCACATCACTAGCCACCCCACAATCAGTGCTCCTACCGCACCCCCCCCCCCCCACCCCCAACAGACACAGACCTCTCGCTGCCCAGGTCGCCACTGCGCTGGTCCTGACGGCCGCCGCATCTCTGCTTCCCCTTTCTTCGCGTTTACTCTACCTTCTGCCTACCAGTGAAGAGATCGCACCCGCTCCAGCCTAGCTGTTTAAGACCACCTCAGCTTCGGCAAGCCCGCCGGCCGATGGGATCACAGCTCCTTTTCTCCCCTTACTTCGGAAGGGAACTCAGAAACTTGTCAGACCGCCGGCACTAGATGCTGCGGTGAGAAACCGATCTGACAAATTTAATCGAGGAGGCGAACAGGAATGGTCATGAGCGAGAGGCGCTGGACGCTGCCGACCGGCAGTCGAGCCAGGCCTTTGCAAAAGTCCCACCTATTCAAGGAGGTTCCGTCGCTTGATGAGGCATTCAGCGCCAGGTCCTAAACTGGATTTCACATCGCCTTGGCGGCACAAGACAGGCATTGGCAGTTTCGCGGCTCTGCGTCTGCACGAGATTCGATCTGATTGAAATCTATCAAATATTGAAAGGCCGAGATAGGATGGATGTGCTGAGGATGTTTCCTACGGCAGTCATGTGCAGCAGCTGAGGCCACAGCCTCAGTCAGACGTCTCTTTGGAACAAAGTTGAGGAGAAGTTCGTTAAGGGAGGCTGGTGGATATGTGAAATTGTTTGCCACGGACGCCTAGCGATACAATGTCGGTGGGTACGTTTCAGGCGAACGTTGATGGGTTCTTGATCAGCAACGGCTTCAAATAGAGAGGGTGGGATAATTAACCGTCTCAAGGTGGGTGCAAAAGTGCCTCATTCATTCAGTCCCATGTCTCATGCTCCTGCAGGGCGGAGAGAATAACAGCTGCGCACGGACTAGATGGGCCGAAGGGCCTGCTCACACTGTCAGCGCAACTGCCTGCCGGCCAGCACAGCCACCCCTGCCAGAGAAGTGCAACTGCGCCAAAAGTGGCTGGACCAAAGGATAGTGGACGACGGAAGCAGCTTCTACAGAGTCATGCACAGACCCCGGGCCGGCTAAAGGGAATGCGTGGACAGTATGGGGATCGAACCCACGACCTTGGCGTTATTAGCACCACGCTCTGACCAACTGAGCTAACCGTCCTCGCCTGGGTGGGGCGCGGCTACCTATTGCCAGTCCGGCGGCCTGCAGCTGAACCGGCTGGTCCGACTCAGCCTTGACAAGCTCTTGAGAGCAGCTTGTGCCGCACAGGGCCATCCGGCTTAGCCGCGGGAAGCAGCTGCCGTCTTTGGTGATGCCTGCTCAGGTGGCAAAGGCAGAGCCGAAGCTGAGAATGGGCGCTGTACGCAAGCGCAGGACACAGCGCAAGCAAGCTTGGGTGCCCTTGCGTCTGGCTGCCTGACTGGCTGAGAGTGAGCGCCGGCAGCAGCTCGCTGCCGAAGCGCGGCTGTCAGGGCCAGGTGATGAAGCATGCTGCCAAGCGCAGCCGGCAGCCCAGCAAAAGCAGATTCTTGTGCCTTGACAGCAGAGTGCTTGCGTTTGCAGGCTGACTGGCAAACGGAGAGCGCAGAGTGTATGAGTGAGAGGGAGAGAGAAAAAATGAAAAAGACAGCACCTCCTGCTGGGGCAGTTGGGCAGAGGAGCAAAAGCCTACGGCACCTGGTATTCCCAGGCGGTCTCCCATCCAAGTACTAACCAGGCCTGAGCCTGCTTAGCTTCCGAGATCAGACGAGATCGGGCGTTTTCAGGCTAGTATGGCCGTAGGCACCAGTGCACCGCTCCTCTCCGCACTTAAGCGGCATGCAGCCACTCTCAGCTTGCTCCCACGCTGCTCCTCCTTTCTTACACTCCTCTGCCTTCGCCCCTTCACTCACACCCTACACTCTCCCCTCCCACTTTCACCTCTCCTCTCTCACCCGTCCTCCTCACCATTCACTGGCCACTCCGCTGCTTGCTGCTCACATCACTAGCCACCCCACAATCAGTGCTCCTACCGCACCCCCCCCCCACCCCCAACAGACACAGACCTCTCGCTGCCCAGGTCGCCACTGCGCTGGTCCTGACGGCCGCCGCATCTCTGCTTCCCCTTTCTTCGCGTTTACTCTACCTTCTGCCTACCAGTGAAGAGATCGCACCCGCTCCAGCCTAGCTATTTAAGACCACCTCAGCTTCGGCAAGCCCGCCGGCCGATGGGATCACAGCTCCTTTTCTCCCCTTACTTCGGAAGGGAACTCAGAAACTTGTCAGACCGCCGGCACTAGATGCTGCGGTGAGAAACCGATCTGACAAATTTAATCGAGGAGGCGAACAGGAATGGTCATGAGCGAGAGGCGCTGGACGCTGCCGACCGGCAGTCGAGCCAGGCCTTTGCAAAAGTCCCACCTATTCAAGGAGGTTCCGTCGCTTGATGAGGCATTCAGCGCCAGGTCCTAAACTGGATTTCACATCGCCTTGGCGGCACAAGACAGGCATTGGCAGTTTCGCGGCTCTGCGTCTGCACGAGATTCGATCTGATTGAAATCTATCAAATATTGAAAGGCCGAGATAGGATGGATGTGCTGAGGATGTTTCCTACGGCAGTCATGTGCAGCAGCTGAGGCCACAGCCTCAGTCAGACGTCTCTTTGGAACAAAGTTGAGGAGAAGTTCGTTAAGGGAGGCTGGTGGATATGTGAAATTGTTTGCCACGGACGCCTAGCGATACAATGTCGGTGGGTACGTTTCAGGCGAACGTTGATGGGTTCTTGATCAGCAACGGCTTCAAATAGAGAGGGTGGGATAATTAACCGTCTCAAGGTGGGTGCAAAAGTGCCTCATTCATTCAGTCCCATGTCTCATGCTCCTGCAGGGCGGAGAGAATAACAGCTGCGCACGGACTAGATGGGCCGAAGGGCCTGCTCACACTGTCAGCGCAACTGCCTGCCGGCCAGCACAGCCACCCCTGCCAGAGAAGTGCAACTGCGCCAAAAGTGGCTGGACCAAAGGATAGTGGACGACGGAAGCAGCTTCTACAGAGTCATGCACAGACCCCGGGCCGGCTAAAGGGAATGCGTGGACAGTACGGGGATCGAACCCACGACCTTGGCGTTATTAGCACCACGCTCTGACCAACTGAGCTAACCGTCCTCGCCTGGGTGGGGCGCGGCTACCTATTGCCAGTCCGGCGGCCTGCAGATGAACCGGCTGGTCCGACTCAGCCATGACAAGCTCTTGAGAGCAGCTTGTGCCGCACAGGGCCATCCGGCTTAGCCGCGGGAAGCAGCTGCCGTCTTTGGTGATGCCTGCTCAGGTGGCAAAGGCAGAGCCGAAGCTGAGAATGGGCGCTGTACGCAAGCGCAGGACACAGCGCAAGCAAGCTTGGGTGCCCTTGCGTCTGGCTGCCTGACTGGCTGAGAGTGAGCGCCGGCAGCAGCTCGCTGCCGAAGCGCGGCTGTCAGGGCCAGGTGATGAAGCATGCTGCCAAGCGCAGCCGGCAGCCCAGCAAAAGCAGATTCTTGTGCCTTGACAGCAGAGTGCTTGCGTTTGCAGGCTGACTGGCAAACGGAGAGCGCAGAGTGTATGAGTGAGAGGGAGAGAGAAAAAATGAAAAAGACAGCACCTCCTGCTGGGGCAGTTGGGCAGAGGAGCAAAAGCCTACGGCACCTGGTATTCCCAGGCGGTCTCCCATCCAAGTACTAACCAGGCCTGAGCCTGCTTAGCTTCCGAGATCAGACGAGATCGGGCGTTTTCAGGCTAGTATGGCCGTAGGCACCAGTGCACCGCTCCTCTCCGCACTTAAGCGGCATGCAGCCACTCTCAGCTTGCTCCCACGCTGCTCCTCCTTTCTTACACTCCTCTGCCTTCGCCCCTTCACTCACACCCTACACTCTCCCCTCCCACTTTCACCTCTCCTCTCTCACCCGTCCTCCTCACCATTCACTGGCCACTCCGCTGCTTCCTGCTCACATCACTAGCCACCCCACAATCAGTGCTCCTACCGCACCCCCCCCCCCACCCCCAACAGACACAGACCTCTCGCTGCCCAGGTCGCCACTGCGCTGGTCCTGACGGCCGCCGCATCTCTGCTTCCCCTTTCTTCGCGTTTACTCTACCTTCTGCCTACCAGTGAAGAGATCGCACCCGCTCCAGCCTAGCTATTTAAGACCACCTCAGCTTCGGCAAGCCCGCCGGCCGATGGGATCACAGCTCCTTTTCTCCCCTTACTTCGGAAGGGAACTCAGAAACTTGTCAGACCGCCGGCACTAGATGCTGCGGTGAGAAACCGATCTGACAAATTTAATCGAGGAGGCGAACAGGAATGGTCATGAGCGAGAGGCGCTGGACGCTGCCGACCGGCAGTCGAGCCAGGCCTTTGCAAAAGTCCCACCTATTCAAGGAGGTTCCGTCGCTTGATGAGGCATTCAGCGCCAGGTCCTAAACTGGATTTCACATCGCCTTGGCGGCACAAGACAGGCATTGGCAGTTTCGCGGCTCTGCGTCTGCACGAGATTCGATCTGATTGAAATCTATCAAATATTGAAAGGCCGAGATAGGATGGATGTGCTGAGGATGTTTCCTACGGCAGTCATGTGCAGCAGCTGAGGCCACAGCCTCAGTCAGACGTCTCTTTGGAACAAAGTTGAGGAGAAGTTCGTTAAGGGAGGCTGGTGGATATGTGAAATTGTTTGCCACGGACGCCTAGCGATACAATGTCGGTGGGTACGTTTCAGGCGAACGTTGATGGGTTCTTGATCAGCAACGGCTTCAAATAGAGAGGGTGGGATAATTAACCGTCTCAAGGTGGGTGCAAAAGTGCCTCATTCATTCAGTCCCATGTCTCATGCTCCTGCAGGGCGGAGAGAATAACAGCTGCGCACGGACTAGATGGGCCGAAGGGCCTGCTCACACTGTCAGCGCAACTGCCTGCCGGCCAGCACAGCCACCCCTGCCAGAGAAGTGCAACTGCGCCAAAAGTGGCTGGACCAAAGGATAGTGGACGACGGAAGCAGCTTCTACAGAGTCATGCACAGACCCCGGGCCGGCTAAAGGGAATGCGTGGACAGTACGGGGATCGAACCCACGACCTTGGCGTTATTAGCACCACGCTCTGACCAACTGAGCTAACCGTCCTCGCCTGGGTGGGGCGCGGCTACCTATTGCCAGTCCGGCGGCCTGCAGATGAACCGGCTGGTCCGACTCAGCCATGACAAGCTCTTGAGAGCAGCTTGTGCCGCACAGGGCCATCCGGCTTAGCCGCGGGAAGCAGCTGCCGTCTTTGGTGATGCCTGCTCAGGTGGCAAAGGCAGAGCCGAAGCTGAGAATGGGCGCTGTACGCAAGCGCAGGACACAGCGCAAGCAAGCTTGGGTGCCCTTGCGTCTGGCTGCCTGACTGGCTGAGAGTGAGCGCCGGCAGCAGCTCGCTGCCGAAGCGCGGCTGTCAGGGCCAGGTGATGAAGCATGCTGCCAAGCGCAGCCGGCAGCCCAGCAAAAGCAGATTCTTGTGCCTTGACAGCAGAGTGCTTGCGTTTGCAGGCTGACTGGCAAACGGAGAGCGCAGAGTGTATGAGTGAGAGGGAGAGAGAAAAAATGAAAAAGACAGCACCTCCTGCTGGGGCAGTTGGGCAGAGGAGCAAAAGCCTACGGCACCTGGTATTCCCAGGCGGTCTCCCATCCAAGTACTAACCAGGCCTGAGCCTGCTTAGCTTCCGAGATCAGACGAGATCGGGCGTTTTCAGGCTAGTATGGCCGTAGGCACCAGTGCACCGCTCCTCTCCGCACTTAAGCGGCATGCAGCCACTCTCAGCTTGCTCCCACGCTGCTCCTCCTTTCTTACACTCCTCTGCCTTCGCCCCTTCACTCACACCCTACACTCTCCCCTCCCACTTTCACCTCTCCTCTCTCACCCGTCCTCCTCACCATTCACTGGCCACTCCGCTGCTTCCTGCTCACATCACTAGCCACCCCACAATCAGTGCTCCTACCGCACCCCCCCCCCCACCCCCAACAGACACAGACCTCTCGCTGCCCAGGTCGCCACTGCGCTGGTCCTGACGGCCGCCGCATCTCTGCTTCCCCTTTCTTCGCGTTTACTCTACCTTCTGCCTACCAGTGAAGAGATCGCACCCGCTCCAGCCTAGCTATTTAAGACCACCTCAGCTTCGGCAAGCCCGCCGGCCGATGGGATCACAGCTCCTTTTCTCCCCTTACTTCGGAAGGGAACTCAGAAACTTGTCAGACCGCCGGCACTAGATGCTGCGGTGAGAAACCGATCTGACAAATTTAATCGAGGAGGCGAACAGGAATGGTCATGAGCGAGAGGCGCTGGACGCTGCCGACCGGCAGTCGAGCCAGGCCTTTGCAAAAGTCCCACCTATTCAAGGAGGTTCCGTCGCTTGATGAGGCATTCAGCGCCAGGTCCTAAACTGGATTTCACATCGCCTTGGCGGCACAAGACAGGCATTGGCAGTTTCGCGGCTCTGCGTCTGCACGAGATTCGATCTGATTGAAATCTATCAAATATTGAAAGGCCGAGATAGGATGGATGTGCTGAGGATGTTTCCTACGGCAGTCATGTGCAGCAGCTGAGGCCACAGCCTCAGTCAGACGTCTCTTTGGAACAAAGTTGAGGAGAAGTTCGTTAAGGGAGGCTGGTGGATATGTGAAATTGTTTGCCACGGACGCCTAGCGATACAATGTCGGTGGGTACGTTTCAGGCGAACGTTGATGGGTTCTTGATCAGCAACGGCTTCAAATAGAGAGGGTGGGATAATTAACCGTCTCAAGGTGGGTGCAAAAGTGCCTCATTCATTCAGTCCCATGTCTCATGCTCCTGCAGGGCGGAGAGAATAACAGCTGCGCACGGACTAGATGGGCCGAAGGGCCTGCTCACACTGTCAGCGCAACTGCCTGCCGGCCAGCACAGCCACCCCTGCCAGAGAAGTGCAACTGCGCCAAAAGTGGCTGGACCAAAGGATAGTGGACGACGGAAGCAGCTTCTACAGAGTCATGCACAGACCCCGGGCCGGCTAAAGGGAATGCGTGGACAGTACGGGGATCGAACCCACGACCTTGGCGTTATTAGCACCACGCTCTGACCAACTGAGCTAACCGTCCTCGCCTGGGTGGGGCGCGGCTACCTATTGCCAGTCCGGCGGCCTGCAGATGAACCGGCTGGTCCGACTCAGCCATGACAAGCTCTTGAGAGCAGCTTGTGCCGCACAGGGCCATCCGGCTTAGCCGCGGGAAGCAGCTGCCGTCTTTGGTGATGCCTGCTCAGGTGGCAAAGGCAGAGCCGAAGCTGAGAATGGGCGCTGTACGCAAGCGCAGGACACAGCGCAAGCAAGCTTGGGTGCCCTTGCGTCTGGCTGCCTGACTGGCTGAGAGTGAGCGCCGGCAGCAGCTCGCTGCCGAAGCGCGGCTGTCAGGGCCAGGTGATGAAGCATGCTGCCAAGCGCAGCCGGCAGCCCAGCAAAAGCAGATTCTTGTGCCTTGACAGCAGAGTGCTTGCGTTTGCAGGCTGACTGGCAAACGGAGAGCGCAGAGTGTATGAGTGAGAGGGAGAGAGAAAAAATGAAAAAGACAGCACCTCCTGCTGGGGCAGTTGGGCAGAGGAGCAAAAGCCTACGGCACCTGGTATTCCCAGGCGGTCTCCCATCCAAGTACTAACCAGGCCTGAGCCGGCTTAGCTTCCGAGATCAGACGAGATCGGGCGTTTTCAGGCTAGTATGGCCGTAGGCACCAGTGCACCGCTCCTCTCCGCACTTAAGCGGCATGCAGCCACTCTCAGCTTGCTCCCACGCTGCTCCTCCTTTCTTACACTCCTCTGCCTTCGCCCCTTCACTCACACCCTACACTCTCCCCTCCCACTTTCACCTCTCCTCTCTCACCCGTCCTCCTCACCATTCACTGGCCACTCCGCTGCTTCCTGCTCACATCACTAGCCACCCCACAATCAGTGCTCCTACCGCACCCCCCCCCCCACCCCCAACAGACACAGACCTCTCGCTGCCCAGGTCGCCACTGCGCTGGTCCTGACGGCCGCCGCATCTCTGCTTCCCCTTTCTTCGCGTTTACTCTACCTTCTGCCTACCAGTGAAGAGATCGCACCCGCTCCAGCCTAGCTATTTAAGACCACCTCAGCTTCGGCAAGCCCGCCGGCCGATGGGATCACAGCTCCTTTTCTCCCCTTACTTCGGAAGGGAACTCAGAAACTTGTCAGACCGCCGGCACTAGATGCTGCGGTGAGAAACCGATCTGACAAATTTAATCGAGGAGGCGAACAGGAATGGTCATGAGCGAGAGGCGCTGGACGCTGCCGACCGGCAGTCGAGCCAGGCCTTTGCAAAAGTCCCACCTATTCAAGGAGGTTCCGTCGCTTGATGAGGCATTCAGCGCCAGGTCCTAAACTGGATTTCACATCGCCTTGGCGGCACAAGACAGGCATTGGCAGTTTCGCGGCTCTGCGTCTGCACGAGATTCGATCTGATTGAAATCTATCAAATATTGAAAGGCCGAGATAGGATGGATGTGCTGAGGATGTTTCCTACGGCAGTCATGTGCAGCAGCTGAGGCCACAGCCTCAGTCAGACGTCTCTTTGGAACAAAGTTGAGGAGAAGTTCGTTAAGGGAGGCTGGTGGATATGTGAAATTGTTTGCCACGGACGCCTAGCGATACAATGTCGGTGGGTACGTTTCAGGCGAACGTTGATGGGTTCTTGATCAGCAACGGCTTCAAATAGAGAGGGTGGGATAATTAACCGTCTCAAGGTGGGTGCAAAAGTGCCTCATTCATTCAGTCCCATGTCTCATGCTCCTGCAGGGCGGAGAGAATAACAGCTGCGCACGGACTAGATGGGCCGAAGGGCCTGCTCACACTGTCAGCGCAACTGCCTGCCGGCCAGCACGGCCACCCCTGCCAGAGAAGTGCAACTGCGCCAAAAGTGGCTGGACCAAAGGATAGTGGCCGACGGAAGCAGCTTCTACAGAGTCATGCACAGACCCCGGGCCGGCTAAAGGGAATGCGTGGACAGTATGGGGATCGAACCCACGACCTTGGCGTTATTAGCACCACGCTCTGACCAACTGAGCTAACCGTCCTCGCCTGGGTGGGGCGCGGCTACCTATTGCCAGTCCGGCGGCCTGCAGATGAACCGGCTGGTCCGACTCAGCCATGACAAGCTCTTGAGAGCAGCTTGTGCCGCACAGGGCCATCCGGCTTAGCCGCGGGAAGCAGCTGCCGTCTTTGGTGATGCCTGCTCAGGTGGCAAAGGCAGAGCCGAAGCTGAGAATGGGCGCTGTACGCAAGCGCAGGACACAGCGCAAGCAAGCTTGGGTGCCCTTGCGTCTGGCTGCCTGACTGGCTGAGAGTGAGCGCCGGCAGCAGCTCGCTGCCGAAGCGCGGCTGTCAGGGCCAGGTGATGAAGCATGCTGCCAAGCGCAGCCGGCAGCCCAGCAAAAGCAGATTCTTGTGCCTTGACAGCAGAGTGCTTGCGTTTGCAGGCTGACTGGCAAACGGAGAGCGCAGAGTGTATGAGTGAGAGGGAGAGAGAAAAAATGAAAAAGACAGCACCTCCTGCTGGGGCAGTTGGGCAGAGGAGCAAAAGCCTACGGCACCTGGTATTCCCAGGCGGTCTCCCATCCAAGTACTAACCAGGCCTGAGCCTGCTTAGCTTCCGAGATCAGACGAGATCGGGCGTTTTCAGGCTAGTATGGCCGTAGGCACCAGTGCACCGCTCCTCTCCGCACTTAAGCGGCATGCAGCCACTCTCAGCTTGCTCCCACGCTGCTCCTCCTTTCTTACACTCCTCTGCCTTCGCCCCTTCACTCACACCCTACACTCTCCCCTCCCACTTTCACCTCTCCTCTCTCACCCGTCCTCCTCACCATTCACTGGCCACTCCGCTGCTTCCTGCTCACATCACTAGCCACCCCACAATCAGTGCTCCTACCGCACCCCCCCCCCCCCACCCCCAACAGACACAGACCTCTCGCTGCCCAGGTCGCCACTGCGCTGGTCCTGACGGCCGCCGCATCTCTGCTTCCCCTTTCTTCGCGTTTACTCTACCTTCTGCCTACCAGTGAAGAGATCGCACCCGCTCCAGCCTAGCTGTTTAAGACCACCTCAGCTTCGGCAAGCCCGCCGGCCGATGGGATCACAGCTCCTTTTCTCCCCTTACTTCGGAAGGGAACTCAGAAACTTGTCAGACCGCCGGCACTAGATGCTGCGGTGAGAAACCGATCTGACAAATTTAATCGAGGAGGCGAACAGGAATGGTCATGAGCGAGAGGCGCTGGACGCTGCCGACCGGCAGTCGAGCCAGGCCTTTGCAAAAGTCCCACCTATTCAAGGAGGTTCCGTCGCTTGATGAGGCATTCAGCGCCAGGTCCTAAACTGGATTTCACATCGCCTTGGCGGCACAAGACAGGCATTGGCAGTTTCGCGGCTCTGCGTCTGCACGAGATTCGATCTGATTGAAATCTATCAAATATTGAAAGGCCGAGATAGGATGGATGTGCTGAGGATGTTTCCTACGGCAGTCATGTGCAGCAGCTGAGGCCACAGCCTCAGTCAGACGTCTCTTTGGAACAAAGTTGAGGAGAAGTTCGTTAAGGGAGGCTGGTGGATATGTGAAATTGTTTGCCACGGACGCCTAGCGATACAATGTCGGTGGGTACGTTTCAGGCGAACGTTGATGGGTTCTTGATCAGCAACGGCTTCAAATAGAGAGGGTGGGATAATTAACCGTCTCAAGGTGGGTGCAAAAGTGCCTCATTCATTCAGTCCCATGTCTCATGCTCCTGCAGGGCGGAGAGAATAACAGCTGCGCACGGACTAGATGGGCCGAAGGGCCTGCTCACACTGTCAGCGCAACTGCCTGCCGGCCAGCACAGCCACCCCTGCCAGAGAAGTGCAACTGCGCCAAAAGTGGCTGGACCAAAGGATAGTGGACGACGGAAGCAGCTTCTACAGAGTCATGCACAGACCCCGGGCCGGCTAAAGGGAATGCGTGGACAGTACGGGGATCGAACCCACGACCTTGGCGTTATTAGCACCACGCTCTGACCAACTGAGCTAACCGTCCTCGCCTGGGTGGGGCGCGGCTACCTATTGCCAGTCCGGCGGCCTGCAGATGAACCGGCTGGTCCGACTCAGCCATGACAAGCTCTTGAGAGCAGCTTGTGCCGCACAGGGCCATCCGGCTTAGCCGCGGGAAGCAGCTGCCGTCTTTGGTGATGCCTGCTCAGGTGGCAAAGGCAGAGCCGAAGCTGAGAATGGGCGCTGTACGCAAGCGCAGGACACAGCGCAAGCAAGCTTGGGTGCCCTTGCGTCTGGCTGCCTGACTGGCTGAGAGTGAGCGCCGGCAGCAGCTCGCTGCCGAAGCGCGGCTGTCAGGGCCAGGTGATGAAGCATGCTGCCAAGCGCAGCCGGCAGCCCAGCAAAAGCAGATTCTTGTGCCTTGACAGCAGAGTGCTTGCGTTTGCAGGCTGACTGGCAAACGGAGAGCGCAGAGTGTATGAGTGAGAGGGAGAGAGAAAAAATGAAAAAGACAGCACCTCCTGCTGGGGCAGTTGGGCAGAGGAGCAAAAGCCTACGGCACCTGGTATTCCCAGGCGGTCTCCCATCCAAGTACTAACCAGGCCTGAGCCGGCTTAGCTTCCGAGATCAGACGAGATCGGGCGTTTTCAGGCTAGTATGGCCGTAGGCACCAGTGCACCGCTCCTCTCCGCACTTAAGCGGCATGCAGCCACTCTCAGCTTGCTCCCACGCTGCTCCTCCTTTCTTACACTCCTCTGCCTTCGCCCCTTCACTCACACCCTACACTCTCCCCTCCCACTTTCACCTCTCCTCTCTCACCCGTCCTCCTCACCATTCACTGGCCACTCCGCTGCTTCCTGCTCACATCACTAGCCACCCCACAATCAGTGCTCCTACCGCACCCCCCCCCCCCACCCCCAACAGACACAGACCTCTCGCTGCCCAGGTCGCCACTGCGCTGGTCCTGACGGCCGCCGCATCTCTGCTTCCCCTTTCTTCGCGTTTACTCTACCTTCTGCCTACCAGTGAAGAGATCGCACCCGCTCCAGCCTAGCTATTTAAGACCACCTCAGCTTCGGCAAGCCCGCCGGCCGATGGGATCACAGCTCCTTTTCTCCCCTTACTTCGGAAGGGAACTCAGAAACTTGTCAGACCGCCGGCACTAGATGCTGCGGTGAGAAACCGATCTGACAAATTTAATCGAGGAGGCGAACAGGAATGGTCATGAGCGAGAGGCGCTGGACGCTGCCGACCGGCAGTCGAGCCAGGCCTTTGCAAAAGTCCCACCTATTCAAGGAGGTTCCGTCGCTTGATGAGGCATTCAGCGCCAGGTCCTAAACTGGATTTCACATCGCCTTGGCGGCACAAGACAGGCATTGGCAGTTTCGCGGCTCTGCGTCTGCACGAGATTCGATCTGATTGAAATCTATCAAATATTGAAAGGCCGAGATAGGATGGATGTGCTGAGGATGTTTCCTACGGCAGTCATGTGCAGCAGCTGAGGCCACAGCCTCAGTCAGACGTCTCTTTGGAACAAAGTTGAGGAGAAGTTCGTTAAGGGAGGCTGGTGGATATGTGAAATTGTTTGCCACGGACGCCTAGCGATACAATGTCGGTGGGTACGTTTCAGGCGAACGTTGATGGGTTCTTGATCAGCAACGGCTTCAAATAGAGAGGGTGGGATAATTAACCGTCTCAAGGTGGGTGCAAAAGTGCCTCATTCATTCAGTCCCATGTCTCATGCTCCTGCAGGGCGGAGAGAATAACAGCTGCGCACGGACTAGATGGGCCGAAGGGCCTGCTCACACTGTCAGCGCAACTGCCTGCCGGCCAGCACAGCCACCCCTGCCAGAGAAGTGCAACTGCGCCAAAAGTGGCTGGACCAAAGGATAGTGGACGACGGAAGCAGCTTCTACAGAGTCATGCACAGACCCCGGGCCGGCTAAAGGGAATGCGTGGACAGTACGGGGATCGAACCCACGACCTTGGCGTTATTAGCACCACGCTCTGACCAACTGAGCTAACCGTCCTCGCCTGGGTGGGGCGCGGCTACCTATTGCCAGTCCGGCGGCCTGCAGATGAACCGGCTGGTCCGACTCAGCCATGACAAGCTCTTGAGAGCAGCTTGTGCCGCACAGGGCCATCCGGCTTAGCCGCGGGAAGCAGCTGCCGTCTTTGGTGATGCCTGCTCAGGTGGCAAAGGCAGAGCCGAAGCTGAGAATGGGCGCTGTACGCAAGCGCAGGACACAGCGCAAGCAAGCTTGGGTGCCCTTGCGTCTGGCTGCCTGACTGGCTGAGAGTGAGCGCCGGCAGCAGCTCGCTGCCGAAGCGCGGCTGTCAGGGCCAGGTGATGAAGCATGCTGCCAAGCGCAGCCGGCAGCCCAGCAAAAGCAGATTCTTGTGCCTTGACAGCAGAGTGCTTGCGTTTGCAGGCTGACTGGCAAACGGAGAGCGCAGAGTGTATGAGTGAGAGGGAGAGAGAAAAAATGAAAAAGACAGCACCTCCTGCTGGGGCAGTTGGGCAGAGGAGCAAAAGCCTACGGCACCTGGTATTCCCAGGCGGTCTCCCATCCAAGTACTAACCAGGCCTGAGCCGGCTTAGCTTCCGAGATCAGACGAGATCGGGCGTTTTCAGGCTAGTATGGCCGTAGGCACCAGTGCACCGCTCCTCTCCGCACTTAAGCGGCATGCAGCCACTCTCAGCTTGCTCCCACGCTGCTCCTCCTTTCTTACACTCCTCTGCCTTCGCCCCTTCACTCACACCCTACACTCTCCCCTCCCACTTTCACCTCTCCTCTCTCACCCGTCCTCCTCACCATTCACTGGCCACTCCGCTGCTTCCTGCTCACATCACTAGCCACCCCACAATCAGTGCTCCTACCGCACCCCCCCCCCCACCCCCAACAGACACAGACCTCTCGCTGCCCAGGTCGCCACTGCGCTGGTCCTGACGGCCGCCGCATCTCTGCTTCCCCTTTCTTCGCGTTTACTCTACCTTCTGCCTACCAGTGAAGAGATCGCACCCGCTCCAGCCTAGCTATTTAAGACCACCTCAGCTTCGGCAAGCCCGCCGGCCGATGGGATCACAGCTCCTTTTCTCCCCTTACTTCGGAAGGGAACTCAGAAACTTGTCAGACCGCCGGCACTAGATGCTGCGGTGAGAAACCGATCTGACAAATTTAATCGAGGAGGCGAACAGGAATGGTCATGAGCGAGAGGCGCTGGACGCTGCCGACCGGCAGTCGAGCCAGGCCTTTGCAAAAGTCCCACCTATTCAAGGAGGTTCCGTCGCTTGATGAGGCATTCAGCGCCAGGTCCTAAACTGGATTTCACATCGCCTTGGCGGCACAAGACAGGCATTGGCAGTTTCGCGGCTCTGCGTCTGCACGAGATTCGATCTGATTGAAATCTATCAAATATTGAAAGGCCGAGATAGGATGGATGTGCTGAGGATGTTTCCTACGGCAGTCATGTGCAGCAGCTGAGGCCACAGCCTCAGTCAGACGTCTCTTTGGAACAAAGTTGAGGAGAAGTTCGTTAAGGGAGGCTGGTGGATATGTGAAATTGTTTGCCACGGACGCCTAGCGATACAATGTCGGTGGGTACGTTTCAGGCGAACGTTGATGGGTTCTTGATCAGCAACGGCTTCAAATAGAGAGGGTGGGATAATTAACCGTCTCAAGGTGGGTGCAAAAGTGCCTCATTCATTCAGTCCCATGTCTCATGCTCCTGCAGGGCGGAGAGAATAACAGCTGCGCACGGACTAGATGGGCCGAAGGGCCTGCTCACACTGTCAGCGCAACTGCCTGCCGGCCAGCACGGCCACCCCTGCCAGAGAAGTGCAACTGCGCCAAAAGTGGCTGGACCAAAGGATAGTGGCCGACGGAAGCAGCTTCTACAGAGTCATGCACAGACCCCGGGCCGGCTAAAGGGAATGCGTGGACAGTATGGGGATCGAACCCACGACCTTGGCGTTATTAGCACCACGCTCTGACCAACTGAGCTAACCGTCCTCGCCTGGGTGGGGCGCGGCTACCTATTGCCAGTCCGGCGGCCTGCAGATGAACCGGCTGGTCCGACTCAGCCATGACAAGCTCTTGAGAGCAGCTTGTGCCGCACAGGGCCATCCGGCTTAGCCGCGGGAAGCAGCTGCCGTCTTTGGTGATGCCTGCTCAGGTGGCAAAGGCAGAGCCGAAGCTGAGAATGGGCGCTGTACGCAAGCGCAGGACACAGCGCAAGCAAGCTTGGGTGCCCTTGCGTCTGGCTGCCTGACTGGCTGAGAGTGAGCGCCGGCAGCAGCTCGCTGCCGAAGCGCGGCTGTCAGGGCCAGGTGATGAAGCATGCTGCCAAGCGCAGCCGGCAGCCCAGCAAAAGCAGATTCTTGTGCCTTGACAGCAGAGTGCTTGCGTTTGCAGGCTGACTGGCAAACGGAGAGCGCAGAGTGTATGAGTGAGAGGGAGAGAGAAAAAATGAAAAAGACAGCACCTCCTGCTGGGGCAGTTGGGCAGAGGAGCAAAAGCCTACGGCACCTGGTATTCCCAGGCGGTCTCCCATCCAAGTACTAACCAGGCCTGAGCCTGCTTAGCTTCCGAGATCAGACGAGATCGGGCGTTTTCAGGCTAGTATGGCCGTAGGCACCAGTGCACCGCTCCTCTCCGCACTTAAGCGGCATGCAGCCACTCTCAGCTTGCTCCCACGCTGCTCCTCCTTTCTTACACTCCTCTGCCTTCGCCCCTTCACTCACACCCTACACTCTCCCCTCCCACTTTCACCTCTCCTCTCTCACCCGTCCTCCTCACCATTCACTGGCCACTCCGCTGCTTCCTGCTCACATCACTAGCCACCCCACAATCAGTGCTCCTACCGCACCCCCCCCCCCACCCCCAACAGACACAGACCTCTCGCTGCCCAGGTCGCCACTGCGCTGGTCCTGACGGCCGCCGCATCTCTGCTTCCCCTTTCTTCGCGTTTACTCTACCTTCTGCCTACCAGTGAAGAGATCGCACCCGCTCCAGCCTAGCTATTTAAGACCACCTCAGCTTCGGCAAGCCCGCCGGCCGATGGGATCACAGCTCCTTTTCTCCCCTTACTTCGGAAGGGAACTCAGAAACTTGTCAGACCGCCGGCACTAGATGCTGCGGTGAGAAACCGATCTGACAAATTTAATCGAGGAGGCGAACAGGAATGGTCATGAGCGAGAGGCGCTGGACGCTGCCGACCGGCAGTCGAGCCAGGCCTTTGCAAAAGTCCCACCTATTCAAGGAGGTTCCGTCGCTTGATGAGGCATTCAGCGCCAGGTCCTAAACTGGATTTCACATCGCCTTGGCGGCACAAGACAGGCATTGGCAGTTTCGCGGCTCTGCGTCTGCACGAGATTCGATCTGATTGAAATCTATCAAATATTGAAAGGCCGAGATAGGATGGATGTGCTGAGGATGTTTCCTACGGCAGTCATGTGCAGCAGCTGAGGCCACAGCCTCAGTCAGACGTCTCTTTGGAACAAAGTTGAGGAGAAGTTCGTTAAGGGAGGCTGGTGGATATGTGAAATTGTTTGCCACGGACGCCTAGCGATACAATGTCGGTGGGTACGTTTCAGGCGAACGTTGATGGGTTCTTGATCAGCAACGGCTTCAAATAGAGAGGGTGGGATAATTAACCGTCTCAAGGTGGGTGCAAAAGTGCCTCATTCATTCAGTCCCATGTCTCATGCTCCTGCAGGGCGGAGAGAATAACAGCTGCGCACGGACTAGATGGGCCGAAGGGCCTGCTCACACTGTCAGCGCAACTGCCTGCCGGCCAGCACAGCCACCCCTGCCAGAGAAGTGCAACTGCGCCAAAAGTGGCTGGACCAAAGGATAGTGGACGACGGAAGCAGCTTCTACAGAGTCATGCACAGACCCCGGGCCGGCTAAAGGGAATGCGTGGACAGTACGGGGATCGAACCCACGACCTTGGCGTTATTAGCACCACGCTCTGACCAACTGAGCTAACCGTCCTCGCCTGGGTGGGGCGCGGCTACCTATTGCCAGTCCGGCGGCCTGCAGATGAACCGGCTGGTCCGACTCAGCCATGACAAGCTCTTGAGAGCAGCTTGTGCCGCACAGGGCCATCCGGCTTAGCCGCGGGAAGCAGCTGCCGTCTTTGGTGATGCCTGCTCAGGTGGCAAAGGCAGAGCCGAAGCTGAGAATGGGCGCTGTACGCAAGCGCAGGACACAGCGCAAGCAAGCTTGGGTGCCCTTGCGTCTGGCTGCCTGACTGGCTGAGAGTGAGCGCCGGCAGCAGCTCGCTGCCGAAGCGCGGCTGTCAGGGCCAGGTGATGAAGCATGCTGCCAAGCGCAGCCGGCAGCCCAGCAAAAGCAGATTCTTGTGCCTTGACAGCAGAGTGCTTGCGTTTGCAGGCTGACTGGCAAACGGAGAGCGCAGAGTGTATGAGTGAGAGGGAGAGAGAAAAAATGAAAAAGACAGCACCTCCTGCTGGGGCAGTTGGGCAGAGGAGCAAAAGCCTACGGCACCTGGTATTCCCAGGCGGTCTCCCATCCAAGTACTAACCAGGCCTGAGCCGGCTTAGCTTCCGAGATCAGACGAGATCGGGCGTTTTCAGGCTAGTATGGCCGTAGGCACCAGTGCACCGCTCCTCTCCGCACTTAAGCGGCATGCAGCCACTCTCAGCTTGCTCCCACGCTGCTCCTCCTTTCTTACACTCCTCTGCCTTCGCCCCTTCACTCACACCCTACACTCTCCCCTCCCACTTTCACCTCTCCTCTCTCACCCGTCCTCCTCACCATTCACTGGCCACTCCGCTGCTTCCTGCTCACATCACTAGCCACCCCACAATCAGTGCTCCTACCGCACCCCCCCCCCCACCCCCAACAGACACAGACCTCTCGCTGCCCAGGTCGCCACTGCGCTGGTCCTGACGGCCGCCGCATCTCTGCTTCCCCTTTCTTCGCGTTTACTCTACCTTCTGCCTACCAGTGAAGAGATCGCACCCGCTCCAGCCTAGCTATTTAAGACCACCTCAGCTTCGGCAAGCCCGCCGGCCGATGGGATCACAGCTCCTTTTCTCCCCTTACTTCGGAAGGGAACTCAGAAACTTGTCAGACCGCCGGCACTAGATGCTGCGGTGAGAAACCGATCTGACAAATTTAATCGAGGAGGCGAACAGGAATGGTCATGAGCGAGAGGCGCTGGACGCTGCCGACCGGCAGTCGAGCCAGGCCTTTGCAAAAGTCCCACCTATTCAAGGAGGTTCCGTCGCTTGATGAGGCATTCAGCGCCAGGTCCTAAACTGGATTTCACATCGCCTTGGCGGCACAAGACAGGCATTGGCAGTTTCGCGGCTCTGCGTCTGCACGAGATTCGATCTGATTGAAATCTATCAAATATTGAAAGGCCGAGATAGGATGGATGTGCTGAGGATGTTTCCTACGGCAGTCATGTGCAGCAGCTGAGGCCACAGCCTCAGTCAGACGTCTCTTTGGAACAAAGTTGAGGAGAAGTTCGTTAAGGGAGGCTGGTGGATATGTGAAATTGTTTGCCACGGACGCCTAGCGATACAATGTCGGTGGGTACGTTTCAGGCGAACGTTGATGGGTTCTTGATCAGCAACGGCTTCAAATAGAGAGGGTGGGATAATTAACCGTCTCAAGGTGGGTGCAAAAGTGCCTCATTCATTCAGTCCCATGTCTCATGCTCCTGCAGGGCGGAGAGAATAACAGCTGCGCACGGACTAGATGGGCCGAAGGGCCTGCTCACACTGTCAGCGCAACTGCCTGCCGGCCAGCACGGCCACCCCTGCCAGAGAAGTGCAACTGCGCCAAAAGTGGCTGGACCAAAGGATAGTGGCCGACGGAAGCAGCTTCTACAGAGTCATGCACAGACCCCGGGCCGGCTAAAGGGAATGCGTGGACAGTATGGGGATCGAACCCACGACCTTGGCGTTATTAGCACCACGCTCTGACCAACTGAGCTAACCGTCCTCGCCTGGGTGGGGCGCGGCTACCTATTGCCAGTCCGGCGGCCTGCAGATGAACCGGCTGGTCCGACTCAGCCATGACAAGCTCTTGAGAGCAGCTTGTGCCGCACAGGGCCATCCGGCTTAGCCGCGGGAAGCAGCTGCCGTCTTTGGTGATGCCTGCTCAGGTGGCAAAGGCAGAGCCGAAGCTGAGAATGGGCGCTGTACGCAAGCGCAGGACACAGCGCAAGCAAGCTTGGGTGCCCTTGCGTCTGGCTGCCTGACTGGCTGAGAGTGAGCGCCGGCAGCAGCTCGCTGCCGAAGCGCGGCTGTCAGGGCCAGGTGATGAAGCATGCTGCCAAGCGCAGCCGGCAGCCCAGCAAAAGCAGATTCTTGTGCCTTGACAGCAGAGTGCTTGCGTTTGCAGGCTGACTGGCAAACGGAGAGCGCAGAGTGTATGAGTGAGAGGGAGAGAGAAAAAATGAAAAAGACAGCACCTCCTGCTGGGGCAGTTGGGCAGAGGAGCAAAAGCCTACGGCACCTGGTATTCCCAGGCGGTCTCCCATCCAAGTACTAACCAGGCCTGAGCCTGCTTAGCTTCCGAGATCAGACGAGATCGGGCGTTTTCAGGCTAGTATGGCCGTAGGCACCAGTGCACCGCTCCTCTCCGCACTTAAGCGGCATGCAGCCACTCTCAGCTTGCTCCCACGCTGCTCCTCCTTTCTTACACTCCTCTGCCTTCGCCCCTTCACTCACACCCTACACTCTCCCCTCCCACTTTCACCTCTCCTCTCTCACCCGTCCTCCTCACCATTCACTGGCCACTCCGCTGCTTCCTGCTCACATCACTAGCCACCCCACAATCAGTGCTCCTACCGCACCCCCCCCCCACCCCCAACAGACACAGACCTCTCGCTGCCCAGGTCGCCACTGCGGTGGTCCTGACGGCCGCCGCATCTCTGCTTCCCCTTTCTTCGCGTTTACTCTACCTTCTGCCTACCAGTGAAGAGATCGCACCCGCTCCAGCCTAGCTATTTAAGACCACCTCAGCTTCGGCAAGCCCGCCGGCCGATGGGATCACAGCTCCTTTTCTCCCCTTACTTCGGAAGGGAACTCAGAAACTTGTCAGACCGCCGGCACTAGATGCTGCGGTGAGAAACCGATCTGACAAATTTAATCGAGGAGGCGAACAGGAATGGTCATGAGCGAGAGGCGCTGGACGCTGCCGACCGGCAGTCGAGCCAGGCCTTTGCAAAAGTCCCACCTATTCAAGGAGGTTCCGTCGCTTGATGAGGCATTCAGCGCCAGGTCCTAAACTGGATTTCACATCGCCTTGGCGGCACAAGACAGGCATTGGCAGTTTCGCGGCTCTGCGTCTGCACGAGATTCGATCTGATTGAAATCTATCAAATATTGAAAGGCCGAGATAGGATGGATGTGCTGAGGATGTTTCCTACGGCAGTCATGTGCAGCAGCTGAGGCCACAGCCTCAGTCAGACGTCTCTTTGGAACAAAGTTGAGGAGAAGTTCGTTAAGGGAGGCTGGTGGATATGTGAAATTGTTTGCCACGGACGCCTAGCGATACAATGTCGGTGGGTACGTTTCAGGCGAACGTTGATGGGTTCTTGATCAGCAACGGCTTCAAATAGAGAGGGTGGGATAATTAACCGTCTCAAGGTGGGTGCAAAAGTGCCTCATTCATTCAGTCCCATGTCTCATGCTCCTGCAGGGCGGAGAGAATAACAGCTGCGCACGGACTAGATGGGCCGAAGGGCCTGCTCACACTGTCAGCGCAACTGCCTGCCGGCCAGCACAGCCACCCCTGCCAGAGAAGTGCAACTGCGCCAAAAGTGGCTGGACCAAAGGATAGTGGACGACGGAAGCAGCTTCTACAGAGTCATGCACAGACCCCGGGCCGGCTAAAGGGAATGCGTGGACAGTACGGGGATCGAACCCACGACCTTGGCGTTATTAGCACCACGCTCTGACCAACTGAGCTAACCGTCCTCGCCTGGGTGGGGCGCGGCTACCTATTGCCAGTCCGGCGGCCTGCAGATGAACCGGCTGGTCCGACTCAGCCATGACAAGCTCTTGAGAGCAGCTTGTGCCGCACAGGGCCATCCGGCTTAGCCGCGGGAAGCAGCTGCCGTCTTTGGTGATGCCTGCTCAGGTGGCAAAGGCAGAGCCGAAGCTGAGAATGGGCGCTGTACGCAAGCGCAGGACACAGCGCAAGCAAGCTTGGGTGCCCTTGCGTCTGGCTGCCTGACTGGCTGAGAGTGAGCGCCGGCAGCAGCTCGCTGCCGAAGCGCGGCTGTCAGGGCCAGGTGATGAAGCATGCTGCCAAGCGCAGCCGGCAGCCCAGCAAAAGCAGATTCTTGTGCCTTGACAGCAGAGTGCTTGCGTTTGCAGGCTGACTGGCAAACGGAGAGCGCAGAGTGTATGAGTGAGAGGGAGAGAGAAAAAATGAAAAAGACAGCACCTCCTGCTGGGGCAGTTGGGCAGAGGAGCAAAAGCCTACGGCACCTGGTATTCCCAGGCGGTCTCCCATCCAAGTACTAACCAGGCCTGAGCCGGCTTAGCTTCCGAGATCAGACGAGATCCGGCGTTTTCAGGCTAGTATGGCCGTAGGCACCAGTGCACCGCTCCTCTCCGCACTTAAGCGGCATGCAGCCACTCTCAGCTTGCTCCCACGCTGCTCCTCCTTTCTTACACTCCTCTGCCTTCGCCCCTTCACTCACACCCTACACTCCCTCCCACTTTCACCTCTCCTCTCTCTCTCACCCGTCCTCCTCACCATTCACTGGCCACTCCGCTGCTTCCTGCTCACATCACTAGCCACCCCACAATCAGTGCTCCTACCGCACCCCCCCCCACCCCCAACAGACACAGACCTCTCGCTGCCCAGGTCGCCACTGCGCTGGTCCTGACGGCCGCCGCATCTCTGCTTCCCCTTTCTTCGCGTTTACTCTACCTTCTGCCTACCAGTGAAGAGATCGCACCCGCTCCAGCCTAGCTATTTAAGACCACCTCAGCTTCGGCAAGCCCGCCGGCCGATGGGATCACAGCTCCTTTTCTCCCCTTACTTCGGAAGGGAACTCAGAAACTTGTCAGACCGCCGGCACTAGATGCTGCGGTGAGAAACCGATCTGACAAATTTAATCGAGGAGGCGAACAGGAATGGTCATGAGCGAGAGGCGCTGGACGCTGCCGACCGGCAGTCGAGCCAGGCCTTTGCAAAAGTCCCACCTATTCAAGGAGGTTCCGTCGCTTGATGAGGCATTCAGCGCCAGGTCCTAAACTGGATTTCACATCGCCTTGGCGGCACAAGACAGGCATTGGCAGTTTCGCGGCTCTGCGTCTGCACGAGATTCGATCTGATTGAAATCTATCAAATATTGAAAGGCCGAGATAGGATGGATGTGCTGAGGATGTTTCCTACGGCAGTCATGTGCAGCAGCTGAGGCCACAGCCTCAGTCAGACGTCTCTTTGGAACAAAGTTGAGGAGAAGTTCGTTAAGGGAGGCTGGTGGATATGTGAAATTGTTTGCCACGGACGCCTAGCGATACAATGTCGGTGGGTACGTTTCAGGCGAACGTTGATGGGTTCTTGATCAGCAACGGCTTCAAATAGAGAGGGTGGGATAATTAACCGTCTCAAGGTGGGTGCAAAAGTGCCTCATTCATTCAGTCCCATGTCTCATGCTCCTGCAGGGCGGAGAGAATAACAGCTGCGCACGACTAGATGGGCCGAAGGGCCTGCTCACACTGTCAGCGCAACTGCCTGCCGGCCAGCACGGCCACCCCTGCCAGAGAAGTGCAACTGCGCCAAAAGTGGCTGGACCAAAGGATAGTGGCCGACGGAAGCAGCTTCTACAGAGTCATGCACAGACCCCGGGCCGGCTAAAGGGAATGCGTGGACAGTATGGGGATCGAACCCACGACCTTGGCGTTATTAGCACCACGCTCTGACCAACTGAGCTAACCGTCCTCGCCTGGGTGGGGCGCGGCTACCTATTGCCAGTCCGGCGGCCTGCAGATGAACCGGCTGGTCCGACTCAGCCATGACAAGCTCTTGAGAGCAGCTTGTGCCGCACAGGGCCAGCCGGCTTAGCCGCGGGAAGCAGCTGCCGTCTTTGGTGATGCCTGCTCAGGTGGCAAAGGCAGAGCCGAAGCTGAGAATGGGCGCTGTACGCAAGCGCAGGACACAGCGCAAGCAAGCTTGGGTGCCCTTGCGTCTGGCTGCCTGACTGGCTGAGAGTGAGCGCCGGCAGCAGCTCGCTGCCGAAGCGCGGCTGTCAGGGCCAGGTGATGAAGCATGCTGCCAAGCGCAGCCGGCAGCCCAGCAAAAGCAGATTCTTGTGCCTTGACAGCAGAGTGCTTGCGTTTGCAGGCTGACTGGCAAACGGAGAGCGCAGAGTGTATGAGTGAGAGGGAGAGAGAAAAAATGAAAAGACAGCACCTCCTGCTGGGGCAGTTGGGCAGAGGAGCAAAAGCCTACGGCACCTGGTATTCCCAGGCGGTCTCCCATCCAAGTACTAACCAGGCCTGAGCCTGCTTAGCTTCCGAGATCAGACGAGATCGGGCGTTTTCAGGCTAGTATGGCCGTAGGCACCAGTGCACCGCTCCTCTCCGCACTTAAGCGGCATGCAGCCACTCTCAGCTTGCTCCCACGCTGCTCCTCCTTTCTTACACTCCTCTGCCTTCGCCCCTTCACTCACACCCTACACTCTCCCCTCCCACTTTCACCTCTCCTCTCTCACCCGTCCTCCTCACCATTCACTGGCCACTCCGCTGCTTCCTGCTCACATCACTAGCCACCCCACAATCA
Source organism: Mobula birostris (assembly GCF_030028105.1). Taxonomy (NCBI): domain Eukaryota; kingdom Metazoa; phylum Chordata; class Chondrichthyes; order Myliobatiformes; family Myliobatidae; genus Mobula; species Mobula birostris. The sequence continues at coordinate 114,435,643 of NC_092371.1, read as the reverse complement.
GTGCTCCTACCGCACCCCCCCCCCCACCCCCAACAGACACAGACCTCTCGCTGCCCAGGTCGCCACTGCGCTGGTCCTGACGGCCGCCGCATCTCTGCTTCCCCTTTCTTCGCGTTTACTCTACCTTCTGCCTACCAGTGAAGAGATCGCACCCGCTCCAGCCTAGCTATTTAAGACCACCTCAGCTTCGGCAAGCCGCCGGCCGATGGGATCACAGCTCCTTTTCTCCCCTTACTTCGGAGGGAACTCAGAAACTTGTCAGACCGCCGGCACTAGATGCTGCGGTGAGAAACCGATCTGACAAATTTAATCGAGGAGGCGAACAGGAATGGTCATGAGCGAGAGGCGCTGGACGCTGCCGACCGGCAGTCGAGCCAGGCCTTTGCAAAAGTCCCACCTATTCAAGGAGGTTCCGTCGCTTGATGAGGCATCAGCGCCAGGTCCTAAACTGGATTTCACATCGCCTTGGCGGCACAAGACAGGCATTGGCAGTTTCGCGGCTCTGCGTCTGCACGAGATTCGATCTGATTGAAATCTATCAAATATTGAAAGGCCGAGATAGGATGGATGTGCTGAGGATGTTTCCTACGGCAGTCATGTGCAGCAGCTGAGGCCACAGCCTCAGTCAGACGTCTCTTTGGAACAAAGTTGAGGAGAAGTTCGTTAAGGGAGGCTGGTGGATATGTGAAATTGTTTGCCACGGACGCCTAGCGATACAATGTCGGTGGGTACGTTTCAGGCGAACGTTGATGGGTTCTTGATCAGCAACGGCTTCAAATAGAGAGGGTGGGATAATTAACCGTCTCAAGGTGGGTGCAAAAGTGCCTCATTCATTCAGTCCCATGTCTCATGCTCCTGCAGGGCGGAGAGAATAACAGCTGCGCACGGACTAGATGGGCCGAAGGGCCTGCTCACACTGTCAGCGCAACTGCCTGCCGGCCAGCACAGCCACCCCTGCCAGAGAAGTGCAACTGCGCCAAAAGTGGCTGGACCAAAGGATAGTGGACGACGGAAGCAGCTTCTACAGAGTCATGCACAGACCCCGGGCCGGCTAAAGGGAATGCGTGGACAGTACGGGGATCGAACCCACGACCTTGGCGTTATTAGCACCACGCTCTGACCAACTGAGCTAACCGTCCTCGCCTGGGTGGGGCGCGGCTACCTATTGCCAGTCCGGCGGCCTGCAGATGAACCGGCTGGTCCGACTCAGCCATGACAAGCTCTTGAGAGCAGCTTGTGCCGCACAGGGCCATCCGGCTTAGCCGCGGGAAGCAGCTGCCGTCTTTGGTGATGCCTGCTCAGGTGGCAAAGGCAGAGCCGAAGCTGAGAATGGGCGCTGTACGCAAGCGCAGGACACAGCGCAAGCAAGCTTGGGTGCCCTTGCGTCTGGCTGCCTGACTGGCTGAGAGTGAGCGCCGGCAGCAGCTCGCTGCCGAAGCGCGGCTGTCAGGGCCAGGTGATGAAGCATGCTGCCAAGCGCAGCCGGCAGCCCAGCAAAAGCAGATTCTTGTGCCTTGACAGCAGAGTGCTTGCGTTTGCAGGCTGACTGGCAACGGAGAGCGCAGAGTGTATGAGTGAGAGGGAGAGAGAAAAAATGAAAAGACAGCACCTCCTGCTGGGGCAGTTGGGCAGAGGAGCAAAAGCCTACGGCACCTGGTATTCCCAGGCGGTCTCCCATCCAAGTACTAACCAGGCCTGAGCCTGCTTAGCTTCCGAGATCAGACGAGATCGGGCGTTTTCAGGCTAGTATGGCCGTAGGCACCAGTGCACCGCTCCTCTCCGCACTTAAGCGGCATGCAGCCACTCTCAGCTTGCTCCCACGCTGCTCCTCCTTTCTTACACTCCTCTGCCTTCGCCCCTTCACTCACACCCTACACTCTCCCCTCCCACTTTCACCTCTCCTCTCTCACCCGTCCTCCTCACCATTCACTGGCCACTCCGCTGCTTCCTGCTCACATCACTAGCCACCCCACAATCAGTGCTCCTACCGCACCCCCCCCCCCCACCCCCAACAGACACAGACCTCTCGCTGCCCAGGTCGCCACTGCGCTGGTCCTGACGGCCGCCGCATCTCTGCTTCCCCTTTCTTCGCGTTTACTCTACCTTCTGCCTACCAGTGAAGAGATCGCACCCGCTCCAGCCTAGCTATTTAAGACCACCTCAGCTTCGGCAAGCCCGCCGGCCGATGGGATCACAGCTCCTTTTCTCCCCTTACTTCGGAAGGGAACTCAGAAACTTGTCAGACCGCCGGCACTAGATGCTGCGGTGAGAAACCGATCTGACAAATTTAATCGAGGAGGCGAACAGGAATGGTCATGAGCGAGAGGCGCTGGACGCTGCCGACCGGCAGTCGAGCCAGGCCTTTGCAAAAGTCCCACCTATTCAAGGAGGTTCCGTCGCTTGATGAGGCATTCAGCGCCAGGTCCTAAACTGGATTTCACATCGCCTTGGCGGCACAAGACAGGCATTGGCAGTTTCGCGGCTCTGCGTCTGCACGAGATTCGATCTGATTGAAATCTATCAAATATTGAAAGGCCGAGATAGGATGGATGTGCTGAGGATGTTTCCTACGGCAGTCATGTGCAGCAGCTGAGGCCACAGCCTCAGTCAGACGTCTCTTTGGAACAAAGTTGAGGAGAAGTTCGTTAAGGGAGGCTGGTGGATATGTGAAATTGTTTGCCACGGACGCCTAGCGATACAATGTCGGTGGGTACGTTTCAGGCGAACGTTGATGGGTTCTTGATCAGCAACGGCTTCAAATAGAGAGGGTGGGATAATTAACCGTCTCAAGGTGGGTGCAAAAGTGCCTCATTCATTCAGTCCCATGTCTCATGCTCCTGCAGGGCGGAGAGAATAACAGCTGCGCACGGACTAGATGGGCCGAAGGGCCTGCTCACACTGTCAGCGCAACTGCCTGCCGGCCAGCACAGCCACCCCTGCCAGAGAAGTGCAACTGCGCCAAAAGTGGCTGGACCAAAGGATAGTGGACGACGGAAGCAGCTTCTACAGAGTCATGCACAGACCCCGGGCCGGCTAAAGGGAATGCGTGGACAGTACGGGGATCGAACCCACGACCTTGGCGTTATTAGCACCACGCTCTGACCAACTGAGCTAACCGTCCTCGCCTGGGTGGGGCGCGGCTACCTATTGCCAGTCCGGCGGCCTGCAGATGAACCGGCTGGTCCGACTCAGCCATGACAAGCTCTTGAGAGCAGCTTGTGCCGCACAGGGCCATCCGGCTTAGCCGCGGGAAGCAGCTGCCGTCTTTGGTGATGCCTGCTCAGGTGGCAAAGGCAGAGCCGAAGCTGAGAATGGGCGCTGTACGCAAGCGCAGGACACAGCGCAAGCAAGCTTGGGTGCCCTTGCGTCTGGCTGCCTGACTGGCTGAGAGTGAGCGCCGGCAGCAGCTCGCTGCCGAAGCGCGGCTGTCAGGGCCAGGTGATGAAGCATGCTGCCAAGCGCAGCCGGCAGCCCAGCAAAAGCAGATTCTTGTGCCTTGACAGCAGAGTGCTTGCGTTTGCAGGCTGACTGGCAAACGGAGAGCGCAGAGTGTATGAGTGAGAGGGAGAGAGAAAAAATGAAAAAGACAGCACCTCCTGCTGGGGCAGTTGGGCAGAGGAGCAAAAGCCTACGGCACCTGGTATTCCCAGGCGGTCTCCCATCCAAGTACTAACCAGGCCTGAGCCGGCTTAGCTTCCGAGATCAGACGAGATCGGGCGTTTTCAGGCTAGTATGGCCGTAGGCACCAGTGCACCGCTCCTCTCCGCACTTAAGCGGCATGCAGCCACTCTCAGCTTGCTCCCACGCTGCTCCTCCTTTCTTACACTCCTCTGCCTTCGCCCCTTCACTCACACCCTACACTCTCCCCTCCCACTTTCACCTCTCCTCTCTCACCCGTCCTCCTCACCATTCACTGGCCACTCCGCTGCTTCCTGCTCACATCACTAGCCACCCCACAATCAGTGCTCCTACCGCACCCCCCCCCCCACCCCCAACAGACACAGACCTCTCGCTGCCCAGGTCGCCACTGCGCTGGTCCTGACGGCCGCCGCATCTCTGCTTCCCCTTTCTTCGCGTTTACTCTACCTTCTGCCTACCAGTGAAGAGATCGCACCCGCTCCAGCCTAGCTATTTAAGACCACCTCAGCTTCGGCAAGCCCGCCGGCCGATGGGATCACAGCTCCTTTTCTCCCCTTACTTCGGAAGGGAACTCAGAAACTTGTCAGACCGCCGGCACTAGATGCTGCGGTGAGAAACCGATCTGACAAATTTAATCGAGGAGGCGAACAGGAATGGTCATGAGCGAGAGGCGCTGGACGCTGCCGACCGGCAGTCGAGCCAGGCCTTTGCAAAAGTCCCACCTATTCAAGGAGGTTCCGTCGCTTGATGAGGCATTCAGCGCCAGGTCCTAAACTGGATTTCACATCGCCTTGGCGGCACAAGACAGGCATTGGCAGTTTCGCGGCTCTGCGTCTGCACGAGATTCGATCTGATTGAAATCTATCAAATATTGAAAGGCCGAGATAGGATGGATGTGCTGAGGATGTTTCCTACGGCAGTCATGTGCAGCAGCTGAGGCCACAGCCTCAGTCAGACGTCTCTTTGGAACAAAGTTGAGGAGAAGTTCGTTAAGGGAGGCTGGTGGATATGTGAAATTGTTTGCCACGGACGCCTAGCGATACAATGTCGGTGGGTACGTTTCAGGCGAACGTTGATGGGTTCTTGATCAGCAACGGCTTCAAATAGAGAGGGTGGGATAATTAACCGTCTCAAGGTGGGTGCAAAAGTGCCTCATTCATTCAGTCCCATGTCTCATGCTCCTGCAGGGCGGAGAGAATAACAGCTGCGCACGGACTAGATGGGCCGAAGGGCCTGCTCACACTGTCAGCGCAACTGCCTGCCGGCCAGCACAGCCACCCCTGCCAGAGAAGTGCAACTGCGCCAAAAGTGGCTGGACCAAAGGATAGTGGACGACGGAAGCAGCTTCTACAGAGTCATGCACAGACCCCGGGCCGGCTAAAGGGAATGCGTGGACAGTACGGGGATCGAACCCACGACCTTGGCGTTATTAGCACCACGCTCTGACCAACTGAGCTAACCGTCCTCGCCTGGGTGGGGCGCGGCTACCTATTGCCAGTCCGGCGGCCTGCAGATGAACCGGCTGGTCCGACTCAGCCATGACAAGCTCTTGAGAGCAGCTTGTGCCGCACAGGGCCATCCGGCTTAGCCGCGGGAAGCAGCTGCCGTCTTTGGTGATGCCTGCTCAGGTGGCAAAGGCAGAGCCGAAGCTGAGAATGGGCGCTGTACGCAAGCGCAGGACACAGCGCAAGCAAGCTTGGGTGCCCTTGCGTCTGGCTGCCTGACTGGCTGAGAGTGAGCGCCGGCAGCAGCTCGCTGCCGAAGCGCGGCTGTCAGGGCCAGGTGATGAAGCATGCTGCCAAGCGCAGCCGGCAGCCCAGCAAAAGCAGATTCTTGTGCCTTGACAGCAGAGTGCTTGCGTTTGCAGGCTGACTGGCAAACGGAGAGCGCAGAGTGTATGAGTGAGAGGGAGAGAGAAAAAATGAAAAAGACAGCACCTCCTGCTGGGGCAGTTGGGCAGAGGAGCAAAAGCCTACGGCACCTGGTATTCCCAGGCGGTCTCCCATCCAAGTACTAACCAGGCCTGAGCCGGCTTAGCTTCCGAGATCAGACGAGATCGGGCGTTTTCAGGCTAGTATGGCCGTAGGCACCAGTGCACCGCTCCTCTCCGCACTTAAGCGGCATGCAGCCACTCTCAGCTTGCTCCCACGCTGCTCCTCCTTTCTTACACTCCTCTGCCTTCGCCCCTTCACTCACACCCTACACTCTCCCCTCCCACTTTCACCTCTCCTCTCTCACCCGTCCTCCTCACCATTCACTGGCCACTCCGCTGCTTCCTGCTCACATCACTAGCCACCCCACAATCAGTGCTCCTACCGCACCCCCCCCCCCCACCCCCAACAGACACAGACCTCTCGCTGCCCAGGTCGCCACTGCGCTGGTCCTGACGGCCGCCGCATCTCTGCTTCCCCTTTCTTCGCGTTTACTCTACCTTCTGCCTACCAGTGAAGAGATCGCACCCGCTCCAGCCTAGCTATTTAAGACCACCTCAGCTTCGGCAAGCCCGCCGGCCGATGGGATCACAGCTCCTTTTCTCCCCTTACTTCGGAAGGGAACTCAGAAACTTGTCAGACCGCCGGCACTAGATGCTGCGGTGAGAAACCGATCTGACAAATTTAATCGAGGAGGCGAACAGGAATGGTCATGAGCGAGAGGCGCTGGACGCTGCCGACCGGCAGTCGAGCCAGGCCTTTGCAAAAGTCCCACCTATTCAAGGAGGTTCCGTCGCTTGATGAGGCATTCAGCGCCAGGTCCTAAACTGGATTTCACATCGCCTTGGCGGCACAAGACAGGCATTGGCAGTTTCGCGGCTCTGCGTCTGCACGAGATTCGATCTGATTGAAATCTATCAAATATTGAAAGGCCGAGATAGGATGGATGTGCTGAGGATGTTTCCTACGGCAGTCATGTGCAGCAGCTGAGGCCACAGCCTCAGTCAGACGTCTCTTTGGAACAAAGTTGAGGAGAAGTTCGTTAAGGGAGGCTGGTGGATATGTGAAATTGTTTGCCACGGACGCCTAGCGATACAATGTCGGTGGGTACGTTTCAGGCGAACGTTGATGGGTTCTTGATCAGCAACGGCTTCAAATAGAGAGGGTGGGATAATTAACCGTCTCAAGGTGGGTGCAAAAGTGCCTCATTCATTCAGTCCCATGTCTCATGCTCCTGCAGGGCGGAGAGAATAACAGCTGCGCACGGACTAGATGGGCCGAAGGGCCTGCTCACACTGTCAGCGCAACTGCCTGCCGGCCAGCACAGCCACCCCTGCCAGAGAAGTGCAACTGCGCCAAAAGTGGCTGGACCAAAGGATAGTGGCCGACGGAAGCAGCTTCTACAGAGTCATGCACAGACCCCGGGCCGGCTAAAGGGAATGCGTGGACAGTATGGGGATCGAACCCACGACCTTGGCGTTATTAGCACCACGCTCTGACCAACTGAGCTAACCGTCCTCGCCTGGGTGGGGCGCGGCTACCTATTGCCAGTCCGGCGGCCTGCAGATGAACCGGCTGGTCCGACTCAGCCATGACAAACTCTTGAGAGCAGCTTGTGCCGCACAGGGCCAGCCGGCTTAGCCGCGGGAAGCAGCTGCCGTCTTTGGTGATGCCTGCTCAGGTGGCAAAGGCAGAGCCGAAGCTGAGAATGGGCGCTGTACGCAAGCGCAGGACACAGCGCAAGCAAGCTTGGGTGCCCTTGCGTCTGGCTGCCTGACTGGCTGAGAGTGAGCGCCGGCAGCAGCTCGCTGCCGAAGCGCGGCTGTCAGGGCCAGGTGATGAAGCATGCTGCCAAGCGCAGCCGGCAGCCCAGCAAAAGCAGATTCTTGTGCCTTGACAGCAGAGTGCTTGCGTTTGCAGGCTGACTGGCAAACGGAGAGCGCAGAGTGTATGAGTGAGAGGGAGAGAGAAAAAATGAAAAAGACAGCACCTCCTGCTGGGGCAGTTGGGCAGAGGAGCAAAAGCCTACGGCACCTGGTATTCCCAGGCGGTCTCCCATCCAAGTACTAACCAGGCCTGAGCCTGCTTAGCTTCCGAGATCAGACGAGATCGGGCGTTTTCAGGCTAGTATGGCCGTAGGCACCAGTGCACCGCTCCTCTCCGCACTTAAGCGGCATGCAGCCACTCTCAGCTTGCTCCCACGCTGCTCCTCCTTTCTTACACTCCTCTGCCTTCGCCCCTTCACTCACACCCTACACTCTCCCCTCCCACTTTCACCTCTCCTCTCTCACCCGTCCTCCTCACCATTCACTGGCCACTCCGCTGCTTCCTGCTCACATCACTAGCCACCCCACAATCAGTGCTCCTACCGCACCCCCCCCCCCACCCCCAACAGACACAGACCTCTCGCTGCCCAGGTCGCCACTGCGCTGGTGTTGACGGCCGCCGCATCTCTGCTTCCCCTTTCTTCGCGTTTACTCTACCTTCTGCCTACCAGTGAAGAGATCGCACCCGCTCCAGCCTAGCTATTTAAGACCACCTCAGCTTCGGCAAGCCCGCCGGCCGATGGGATCACAGCTCCTTTTCTCCCCTTACTTCGGAAGGGAACTCAGAAACTTGTCAGACCGCCGGCACTAGATGCTGCGGTGAGAAACCGATCTGACAAATTTAATCGAGGAGGCGAACAGGAATGGTCATGAGCGAGAGGCGCTGGACGCTGCCGACCGGCAGTCGAGCCAGGCCTTTGCAAAAGTCCCACCTATTCAAGGAGGTTCCGTCGCTTGATGAGGCATTCAGCGCCAGGTCCTAAACTGGATTTCACATCGCCTTGGCGGCACAAGACAGGCATTGGCAGTTTCGCGGCTCTGCGTCTGCACGAGATTCGATCTGATTGAAATCTATCAAATATTGAAAGGCCGAGATAGGATGGATGTGCTGAGGATGTTTCCTACGGCAGTCATGTGCAGCAGCTGAGGCCACAGCCTCAGTCAGACGTCTCTTTGGAACAAAGTTGAGGAGAAGTTCGTTAAGGGAGGCTGGTGGATATGTGAAATTGTTTGCCACGGACGCCTAGCGATACAATGTCGGTGGGTACGTTTCAGGCGAACGTTGATGGGTTCTTGATCAGCAACGGCTTCAAATAGAGAGGGTGGGATAATTAACCGTCTCAAGGTGGGTGCAAAAGTGCCTCATTCATTCAGTCCCATGTCTCATGCTCCTGCAGGGCGGAGAGAATAACAGCTGCGCACGGACTAGATGGGCCGAAGGGCCTGCTCACACTGTCAGCGCAACTGCCTGCCGGCCAGCACAGCCACCCCTGCCAGAGAAGTGCAACTGCGCCAAAAGTGGCTGGACCAAAGGATAGTGGACGACGGAAGCAGCTTCTACAGAGTCATGCACAGACCCCGGGCCGGCTAAAGGGAATGCGTGGACAGTACGGGGATCGAACCCACGACCTTGGCGTTATTAGCACCACGCTCTGACCAACTGAGCTAACCGTCCTCGCCTGGGTGGGGCGCGGCTACCTATTGCCAGTCCGGCGGCCTGCAGATGAACCGGCTGGTCCGACTCAGCCATGACAAGCTCTTGAGAGCAGCTTGTGCCGCACAGGGCCATCCGGCTTAGCCGCGGGAAGCAGCTGCCGTCTTTGGTGATGCCTGCTCAGGTGGCAAAGGCAGAGCCGAAGCTGAGAATGGGCGCTGTACGCAAGCGCAGGACACAGCGCAAGCAAGCTTGGGTGCCCTTGCGTCTGGCTGCCTGACTGGCTGAGAGTGAGCGCCGGCAGCAGCTCGCTGCCGAAGCGCGGCTGTCAGGGCCAGGTGATGAAGCATGCTGCCAAGCGCAGCCGGCAGCCCAGCAAAAGCAGATTCTTGTGCCTTGACAGCAGAGTGCTTGCGTTTGCAGGCTGACTGGCAAACGGAGAGCGCAGAGTGTATGAGTGAGAGGGAGAGAGAAAAAATGAAAAAGACAGCACCTCCTGCTGGGGCAGTTGGGCAGAGGAGCAAAAGCCTACGGCACCTGGTATTCCCAGGCGGTCTCCCATCCAAGTACTAACCAGGCCTGAGCCTGCTTAGCTTCCGAGATCAGACGAGATCGGGCGTTTTCAGGCTAGTATGGCCGTAGGCACCAGTGCACCGCTCCTCTCCGCACTTAAGCGGCATGCAGCCACTCTCAGCTTGCTCCCACGCTGCTCCTCCTTTCTTACACTCCTCTGCCTTCGCCCCTTCACTCACACCCTACACTCTCCCCTCCCACTTTCACCTCTCCTCTCTCACCCGTCCTCCTCACCATTCACTGGCCACTCCGCTGCTTCCTGCTCACATCACTAGCCACCCCACAATCAGTGCTCCTACCGCACCCCCCCCCCCACCCCCAACAGACACAGACCTCTCGCTGCCCAGGTCGCCACTGCGCTGGTCCTGACGGCCGCCGCATCTCTGCTTCCCCTTTCTTCGCGTTTACTCTACCTTCTGCCTACCAGTGAAGAGATCGCACCCGCTCCAGCCTAGCTATTTAAGACCACCTCAGCTTCGGCAAGCCCGCCGGCCGATGGGATCACAGCTCCTTTTCTCCCCTTACTTCGGAAGGGAACT